>NW_011336470.1:340493-349766 GCF_000735185.1 Notothenia coriiceps | reverse complement strand
ATCTGTGGAAGCCGTAGTACTGTAAAAAGCACGACCAATCATCTGAGCCGGCCCGGCTAAAACAACTGGATGGCCTACCTGCCTGTCAGCCTTCCATCTGTGCACAAACTTATCTCGTGCCCTCATTGGTCATGTGCGCGTTCGTGTGTGTTGAAGGAGGGGCTCTGTAAGGAAGTGGCAGATTTTTTTCGGCTGTGTATTTTCAAATTCTAGCGCACTGGAGCTGGTTTCTCCAAAATGACCTAACCACCTTTAACCACCCAGTCATTATATTCACATTAATAATGATTATTTAGCAGCAAACTCATATATGTTAATCAATCAATCAATCAATCAATCAATCAATCAATCAATCAATGTTTATTTATATAGCCCAATATCAGAAATGTTACATTTGTCTCAGTGGTCTTCACAGAATGTCAGTATGACAAATATGACACCCTCTGTCCTTAGACCCTCACATCGTAGGAAAGACTTCCAGAGAAAACCCACAGTTTAAAGGGGAACATGGGAGAAACCTCAGGGAGAGCAACAGAGGAGGGATCCCTCTCCCAGGACGGACAGACGTGCAATAGATGCCGTGTGTAAATTGAAAAGATAATACATTTACAACATAGGTAGTCCAAATGTTTCGAAATGCATGTGTGTATAATAGGAAGATGGATCCATGAGGATATCCATCCAGGACTTATGATCCAGGACCACAGCAATAGGCACAGCCATGACTTAATATTTTGTGAAAGCACAGAATATATTATATATGTTGCAATATGGATATCAAAGTGTTTGATCAAATATATTGTGATTTTTGATATACAGTATTGCCCAAACCCAATAACCAAACCAACACGTTTTACAATAAATAATAAGCGTATGTTTAATATTAGCTTGTAATCTGAACGAGGATGTGAAGTCGGTTCCTACCTGGAGCAGCAGTTCCCCCTCGGAGAAGCTGCAGAGGTCCATGTTGTTCCCATTCTGCCCGTTGACTCCAGGAAACGTCAGACTGTTGTTGCTGTTGTTGTTGTTGCTGCTCTTTATGGTCGCTGCACAGAGGAGACAAACATAGAAGAGGTCAACAAAGGGAAATTCACATATTGCATTTTCAGCAAGGTTACTTGTTATAGGGTTATGGTCATGTGATCAGGATTCAAATAGGGGAAAGGATTGGACATTTTTTCTTTTAATATTTTTCTTTCTACATTCTACATTTGTCTTTATTTTTCGTAGACACACAGTCATTGCTGAGATCAGAGAACAAACCAACATCACTGGAATTGAGGATAATTCACATTTAAGTAAAGTAGGTTAGGGTTGGGCCAGGGATAAGCTGTGCAAAGTCAATTGTAGGATTGTCTTTCACTTGGTTTTAATAATTGGGTTGAATGGGTCCGTCTGTCTTTTTGTATCGCTGCCTTACTGGACGTCTTTCCCACCCCCGACCCTTACTTAATAACATTTCTTCCCTAAATGATCCTCCTCCTTAAAACACCAATAACACGGGTGACTCAAGTGCAATTTAACTAAAAAGCATTAGAATATTATTTTTCCAAAGTCTGTTTCTTTTCAGGAAAGTTTGAGAAAGACCAGTTCTTAAATCTGCAGTTTGTATTAACTTTATTGTGTTATTCAAATTCTCTTGACAAAATGTCAAATCTGACGCTGAGCAGGCCACTGCAGTTAATTTCTTCAACACTATTAAAAAAAAGCTGCTTCAAAGAGATTTTAATAAAGCAACATTTTTCCTTCTCTACTTTAAATCTGTCTTTTCTTAGAGCTGCTTCCCATCATTCATCACTGCCTTTGATAAAGTAGATATAATCATAATCATATTCACGTAGGGAAATAATGATGTCTTAAAAGTGGCTTTAATGCAATTCCACAAAATATAACTAACACATTAAGGCATTAAATGCTGCAGCAGGGTTAGGAGATTTAATTTGAAACATGAAATCACAAACACAGGCATGTTTGTTTGTTGTAATAGTTGGTAGTGAGTTTAAGTGTATATGCAGCGCAGAGCAGAGGAACACATAAGGGCCCTTTCATATAGTTTTCATTGCAGAGAATCACATGGCAGCAGTGACACATTTAGCATATTGCCTGCGGACATGTTTGTAGTCTCTGTTCCAGATTCACAGTGTGCAGCTTGCTTGATTACACCTTTGGATATAAAAAGTCTATCTGATGACTGAGAACATGACTCGCTTCGTATGCCTCGGCATGTCTGAGGCTGAGATTGGCAAAACAGGTTTGTTCTCTAAGGCTATAGATACACACTCCTCTGTGAGTACAATGCTGCCACTCAAACGGTTTGTCCACCAATCACATGTGTTACAAGCCAGCCCAGTGATCCCCACTTTCACCTGGACCACTGTTGAGGCCCTGCGATTTAGAATATTTAACGTAACAGGCACCACTTGCGTTCATTTGAGCCGCCGGGCGTTTAAAAACATCAGCAGATTAACAAAGTCAGTTTACACAACCATTTCCCGGTATGAGATTACGAAAGAAAACTTGGCAATGTTCCCCTTTTTTTTGAATGAGGAAACCTTTGGGTACCTTTGTTGCAAGCACCTAAACTCCCAGTGTAGGCAGAGGTTGCCTCACTGTTAACACTACTCAGGTTGTGCTTGGCATGTCCAAATCCATTGACAGGCTGCTGCACAAAGTACAGCAATGACTCAGCTGCTCTGTTTGTGTTGGCTTTGCCTTGGCATCTTGGTAAAGTCACTGACTGAGCCCCTCGCTGAAAGCTCCTCACTGCTCAGCATTGTTCTCTGTGCAGCCACATCGTGTCACATCATGTTTAGATTCAAACGTGCAAGGTTTAAAAGGTGCTGGATGAGGTGAACAATTGTGCAAATAGAAGTACAAGGTAGCTCTGGCTAACACACAGCAAGACGAAAACAACATGAACTATTTCACTGTGGAGGCACTAAAGTTCATGTGCTTTGTTACATGTTGTTATGATGTTTCTGTAATAAATCCATAATAAATGGATATAGAATACAGTTCCTTTTGCACTACTTCCACGCCGTGGTGTAAAGTAACTAAGTACATTTACTTAAGTATATTTTTGACAAAATGTTACTTTAATTGAGTATTTCCTTTTATACTCTTATTCCAATATGTAATGCAATATTGGACTTTTTACTCCACTACATTTATTTAACTTACTAGCTACGTTTTATATATAAAAAATCACACAATATGCTTATATGATATGATGCAGTTCTTCACTACTTATCGTATATTATAGTACAATAGTCTTTGCAAATGCTTTTAAATGTAATAAAAACAGAAAAAGATCATATTCTTTGGTAATAAAATACATTTATTTTTGATACTAGAAGTATATTTGCATGCTAATACTTTTACACTTTTACTCTTGTGAAGTCAGGATGTTTACGCATAATGGAGTATTTTAAGTCCATAGTATTTTTACTTTTACTAAAGTACAGAAAGAAGTACTTTACTTTAAAAAAAGGAAATGCTCAATTAGTAATTCATTAAATGCTTTTTAGACAGTTCATTCCCAAAATAAACTTCTGTGCACAAAAGATTGAGAGTTTGTAAGATTCTTTGTGGATATCTCAGTGGTCAACAAGTTGTGTGGGTCAATACATCATTGAATCGATGAACACAATTATACCAAAGCTGAAAAAGCAAAGCAAGCTATCCTGCTTTGGCCGAGCTTTAAGTGTTGGTTCCCCGCCAGAAGACAGGTTTTCTCATTGCTGCAGAACTGATCTGGCAGCCTGCATATCTGCACACACATCACACACACACACACACACACACACACGCTCTCGCATCTGACCCTGGGGGTTTTCTGTAAGCAATAGCCGACAAGAGCGCTTCCCTTATCTGGACGGCCACTACAGGAAAATCCCAGGATATAGCCTCTCCCAACCCGTCCTTCCAGTCCTGTCACGCAACTTTTAAGGAGGGAAGAGGCCCCTGAACACTCTCCCTCACACACTCCCACACAGACACTCTGACACTCCCCACCCTTCAGCTAGAACTCACAGTGTTTACACACACTCCGACCTGCACAGCCTGACAATCACACAGCGAGCTGCAGGCCTCACACACACAGGGGCCATGTACCGTCAGCATCAAATGTTACATGTGTGTGAGTACATCTACCCGAGTACTGTACTTAAATACAAGTTTGAGAGACTTGTACTTTACTTGAGTATTTCAATTGTGTGCTATTGTGTACTTATACCCCACTACAATTCAGAGATATCTTGTACTTTTACTCCACTAAATGTATTATTTAATACCTTTAGTTACTTTTTCAGATTTGTTTAAAGATGTCAAATATAAACAACACTTAAATAAGACTTTAGTTACACCTGGAGTAATTTCACAAGCTAGCATACAGCATACTTAGGTTAGCTTCACCTTTGCTTTGATAACACTTTAAAGCATCAATCATTATAATCAAAACATATCATATATATTATTCTGAAATGAGTACTTTTTGGTGCTAATACTTAAGGAAGCTATTGATTGCAGGACTTTTACTTATAACAGAGTATTTTTACACTCTGGTACTTCTACTTTTACTTAAGTACAATATCTAAGTACTTCTCCCACCTATGAGTGCAGCCAGTTCAGAGAGAAAACCACCATATTAGAAATAAACACACACGTGCACACATTCACAAGTCCAACCCACACAGGCAGAAGTTAACCATGCCACTTCTAGTCAGACTTTTCTTTCCTCTATTCAAGGTTTGCATGAGTAAGTGGGCCTCTTTGTGGTGAACTCTGCATCGTGTTCTCCCTCCCCGTCTTTTTCCACTGCTAACAGCTCAACAGTTTAAGCGCTTACAGTTCTCCATGCGGCTGCAGGAAAGAATATGTTTAATGATACTTGTCCAGAGCTTGACCAGAAGTTGGAAAGACATTCCTGTAAGTTCGTGGGAGTCGGCAAAGGAAGAAAAAAAGCTAACATTAAACATACTCCTCCACACAGCAGGAAAGGGGTGTTGTTCGTGTATGACCGACACATTGTTGCAAAAATGATTCTTTATAGACTTTGAAGGAAATCATTTGATCATGGTATCTGATGGTGTTTAAGTGTCAAGAGACATAAGTTAGATTTATTCTCCTTTTGTTGAGCTGCTGCTGCTGCTGGTGGTCTTGCTAGTGATCGCACGAGAGCTGAATTACTGTACGGTTCAGCGTAGGATTTTCACCAGACGGTAGCAACATGAGTGTAGGGAAACTTAACCGATGAGAAATGGACAGTAAATTGACAAAAATGTCCTTTTCTAAGCGTGTTTTTCTATATTTATCACACAGAAATGCTCAAGGATTCTCTGATAATGCTTCAGCTGTTTTCCTGTGTTGGATGGAAACCCCAGGTCTCTGTGGTGGGATGTAATCCTGAAACACCCATGAACCCCTGGAGAGTTCTAACTTCTGCCTCTGACATCTGAGCACGACAAAAACAAACAGCTAACGAAAGAAAGTCTCAATGGGAAATGTACAATGTATGACTTTTGGCTTTCTAGTTTAACCATCTTTAACATGATTATACACTCCCATACTAAACCCTGCAGCCCTAAAAGCTTCTTCCAATACTTAAACATGTAATTGGACACTAGAGGTCACTTTTAAGCATATAAGTGTAGCTTCCTGTTTCAGAAAACAGGCCATTATGGGATTGGTGAAATGTAATGCATGCCTTTGATGCAAGATTCACTCCAGGCTAACATCCCTGTCACTCGGGGAATGAGGTCGCCTTTAAAGGATTTGACGTCTTTTGATCATGGGGTAATTAAGTGAAATACAAAGAACCGCGAGAAGCCGTAGAGGAGTTTTTTCTAAACGCAATCCAGGGGAAACATGTCAAAGCAAAGCAAAACAAGTCGGAGTAAAAAGTTGTGAACGTGAAGAATTAAAACACAGAAACAAGCCTTTAAACATCGAAATATGTCAAATAATGTCTTGAAATGCTTCAACTAAAACTAAATAAAACGATGTACACACTCTACTTTTAAGTATTAGCATGGGGAGTTGGGACACACTTAAACTAAGGAGAGAAAAAGGAAATGCTGTCACGGGTTGGACGTCTGCCAGATTCAGGGAGAGAGTATAAAGCATGCCAGCAATGCATAGGGGAATATTATCTTGATTTGAAAACATTTAGTTCCAGTAGATCCTGTACAGAGATCTGTGTTCTCACGCAGATGTGCAGGAAAGGGCCGTGCAACAACTAACAGCCAATGAGCGGGGTCACTCAGTCCACAGGTTCAACCTCCCATTAGTCTTTTGATTAATGTCCCTGTGTACTTCCATGACTTTAGGGGAAGGAAACAGCCTCCACTTTTTCATGATCTGACAAGAGTGTCATGTAGGCATGTCAAGGAAGAGAGGAAAGAGCAGCTCTGGATGGAAAGCAGAGGCTTGCTCAGGCTTATGGAGGCACTATTGAGCCATTTTTAAAATAATGGGGACTTACTTTGGAAAGTGTTGGATTTTAAAGAGCTAATGCGTAACGATGGGGTGTATGAACCATGGGGTTGTTTAGGGACAGCGAGAAGGTTTGGAAAAGGTTTGTTTGCTGCAGCGCGGGAACCCACAAGCGGACCTTGATGATCAAAATAAACACTGATTATATAGTATTCATGGCACAATGTCTGTTTTGGTGGTGGTGGTGGTGGTGGTGGTGGAGTCTGGGGGCATCTGTTTTTTTAATCAACACTGAGCTATTTTTGGCTCCTTTTATGTGCTTTGGGAGTAATTTCATTGGTTTGGGATTTGGCAAACAAAGCATTGCAATTGCTGTGTTGGGCGTGTCTCGCATTTCATATCACTAAAATGATTCTTATCAGTCTCTCTGCGAAAGTCAAAGCTCTGAGAGGGAAAGATCGTGTGCACAGTGGTGTAAAGTAACTAAGTACTTTCACGCGAGTGCTGTACTTAAGTTAATTTTGAGGTACTTATACTTAACTCGACCATTTTATACTATTTTTCTACTTCTACTCCAAAGTAAATATTTAACTTTTTATTCCACATTTATTTGACACTTGCAGTTACTAGCTACTTTTTCTACAATGTATATACCGTAATTTTCGGACTATAAGCCGCGCCTTTTTTCCCCATTTTTCGACGCTGCGGTTTATGTAACGGTGCGGCTAATCTATGGATTTTTACAGCTAACGGCCACCACGGGACCTCCTAAATCTATGGATTTTACAGGTTAAAGTCCACCACCTTTAACTCTATGGGCTCTATGGCCGGTCCGCGGACCCCCAACTTTAAGCGGCGGGTTCCAGCAGGAAAAGCTGGAGGCCGGAAAAGAGTGAGACAGGTAGCGCGCAAAAGTAAAAGTGGAACCGAGAGTGGTACGAGAGACAGAACGAGAGCAAGACAGACAGACATTACGAGAGCGAGACAGTTTGTCCCCGTACCACTGGTTGAAAACCGCTGCTGTAGATCACTGCCGGTACGTGCGCTGGGAGCGCACCGTTTAAGTTTGAAAGTTGAAAAGTTTGTGTGTCTGAAACGCTATGTGATACAGTACAGTTTACACAGCACAGTACATGTTCTGTAGCTACTATTGCACTAAATGGTAACACTTGAATACGTTATGCAAATATGCAACTTGTTTGTTGAAATGTTAATAAATGGGAGCTTCCTCAAACAGCCATCTCTTTCCTGACAATCCCCTCTGTGCACGAACCCTTACATATGGTAATGAAACATTAAAACACCTGCGGCTTATAGTCCAGTGCGGCTTATGTATGTACACATCATTCAATTTAGCTGCTGCGGCTTATATTCAGGTGCGCCTTATAGTCCGAAAATTACGGTAGTGTTTTTACTATCACTCACATATAACAATTCTAATATACATCTTCAGTGTACAACCCAGGAGTCATTGAATGTTTCGGCTTATAACTAAAAAATACTCCCTCCAGGATGGCCCTCGCAAGGTGATCAAATACCAAGCAGTGTGTACTATAGGCGAGGGACGGCCCGTGTGTGTGAGTTTTCAGGCATTCAGGAGGATATTGCAGCTATACGCGGTAGCAAGAGAGATGGCAGATTCGCTGCCGCTGGCATCAGGGACGGAGTGGATGATGGGTGAGTCGCTGAATCATCCGATTGCATGTAACCGGATCCTTAGTAAATGAGCTGGTCGTTGGGCGAGTCTCCCTCTCGGTGGGGGGGAGCCCTTGAGTCCGTTCTTTCCTGGTGGACGTTACGGTGACAAATTAAACCTATAAATTGCGGGTCCTCGCCTACATCTTCCTTATAACATTGTAAAATCACATTACAACGCTACCCCAGTCTATCTGCCTAGCTTTTAGCAAGTAGTAGGATAGCTGGCCAGAAGTTATCGTCTGGGCTCAGGGGTTGGACACGACTCTGTGAAATTCGTGGCAGCTGGTCGCGGACTCAGGAGCCGTAACCGGATAGCAAGGATCCAGAGATCCAGGCGACTCATCAGCACGCGAGGTCAACAGCCAGACTCAGTTCGCAGGAATCGCTGACTCCACTGATATCAAGGGAACTTTTTCACTTTGCCTGCAGACTCGTGTGGAACTTGTATAGCAGATCCAGAGATCAGACTCGTCATGCACGAGCGCATAGCCGCGGGGAACTGGGAAAGTCATTTTATTTACGTCGGGTGCGGACACAAAGTGGTGAGAGATTTCAATGAACAGTTAACCACTGAAGTTTTCAAATGTACCACTATTCGCAGCCCCGCCTCCAGCACCCCTACTTCCGCTGGCCTATTAAGGTCAACATGCACTCAAGAGTTCAGTACATTTACAGGTATTTAGCAGAACGCTGATCACTGTGCAAAAATCATAGCAGCACTCGTGCGGACTCAGAGCTCGGTTAACTCGTACTAGCAGTCAGATCCAGCAGACTTCGTTCGTTCCATGCATGTTCAACAGCAGACTCAGATTCGTTTTGTATATAGTTATATCCTCTGTTTTTATCACTTTAATAGCTAAATATGTCACTGTGTAGCGGAGGTGTTGCAATGTAACGTTTGGTGTTAATAGGCTCTGTGTCGAATGCAACAAACTTTTCGGTTTCACCAGGAAGTTTTGTGGTGTCTTGTTTTATTCATAGACGTGCGTGTGAGTATCCGGATCTCTTCAATGAGGTGCTGGCCCAGAAGACTCAGGTCTGGAAAAGAAGTGCCGGAGTGTGCATCTCTGGATCGATGTAGCTGCATGAATGGGTCCCACTCGCTGTGGATGGAGGACTCGGGGAACCTGGCCAGTAGGTCAC
>NW_011336470.1:338775-340448 GCF_000735185.1 Notothenia coriiceps | reverse complement strand
TGGTGAAAGTGGCCGCCTGTTGCTGGCGAGTCATTGAAGTACTGCTGTCTAATGCACGCCCAATGACGGCACGCACAATGAGGGCACGAGATACATTTGTGCGTGCACGAGATGGAAGGCTGACAGAAAGGGCGGCAATCCAATCCGTTTAGTAGTTTTTACAGTATTACGGGTTCCACAGATGACATTTTTTTATAGATTTTTTAGTACTAAAGCACTTAAGATATTCATTGCTATCGGGATGTTAAGAGCATTCCTTGGAATATAACAAAAAGTGTATCTCGAGCCGGTTTTTGAAATTTACCTACCCCACCTTTAATCTCAAAGAATTCTCACTTTAATCTCAGAATTCTGACTTTTTTCTCAGAACAAAAAAAAAACGTTTTTTTTTCAAATCCTCCCAAAAAAAAAAATCATGTGGCCCTAATCCTCTTCCGTATACATTTAATATGGTTAATATATAAAAACTTAGCAATAGTGATTGAAACAATGTGGTTTTAAAATGCAATATTTGACAAAAAATCCAATACTGTTGGTTTAGTCTTTTTAATATTGTAATGGAGAAAAGTGACATACTGCGGATGTGGTTGTCGGCGCAGTACATCATGTCAGCAGCGTGGATGAATTGGTAGCCGGAGCCTTTCGTACACAGTTCAATGTCTGTATAACCCAGAATAATCTTCCCCCTGGAGAGAGACAGAAGAAAAACATTACGTTTGTTAAACTGGAAGATACTTGGAAGAAAGTGTTCACCCATTAGCTTGTCAAGATAATAAATCAGAGAAAGGAAGAATTTGTCCTACCTGCTATCAGCGCCCAAAGGTGTGAAGTCCAGCTTGTGTTTGGTTTGAAAGAGGAGCATTTTAGACCTGATCTCCACGATGGTTGGAGGCTGGACGGGCATGGCGATGGAGAAGAGAGCCAGCTGAGGTTTGCTACCGTTCCCATTGTCCCTCAGCTGCCTCTGGCCGTGGAGGTACTTCAGTCGCCCCTGGAACTTTAGAGCCTGGTATGGGTGAAAGAAAATCAGATGAGTAAGTCAGACCGAAAACAAGCCAACAAGATATAATGGATAAATGGACTTCTATACTTAAACTGGCTGATTCAACTTCTCTATGTGCGCGTCACTGCTTAATTCAGTTCATAGTGCTCATATTTCAAAAGTCAAACTATCCAAAATGTATCCTGATGTTAGTCCCTACTGTGATAAATGCCTAATTAATGAAGCCTCTCTCATTTATATGTACTGGTCCTGTCCCCGCCTAAGCACGTACTGGATGGAGATTTTCCAAACTCTATCCCAAGTGTTCAGTATTGAACTGGATCCAAATCCTCTGGCTGCCCTATTGGGGGTAATAGGAAAGGAGATGCGTTTAACTGCAGAACGGCAGCGATCTTTTGCTCTCCTCTTAGCTCGTAGAGCCATCCTGCTTAGATGGATAGACAGTTTCCCGCCCACTCATCTACAGTGGTTGACAGATGTTATGTCCTGACTCCTGTATGAGACTTGAAAAGATCAGATACTCACTTCTATACTCAAACAGTACATTTCAGGAAGCCTGGGGACCTTTTTATAAATACATTCCAAACTCTGTAAATCATTCTGTTATTGGTTTAGCTTAAGTGCAGCATATGTATGTATGTATGTATGTATGTATGTATGTATGTATGTA
>NW_011336470.1:321781-338739 GCF_000735185.1 Notothenia coriiceps | reverse complement strand
TAAGCCGCGCCTTTTTTCCCATTTTTCGACACTGCGGCTTATATAACGGTGCGGCTAAATCTATGGATTTGTACAGCTAACGGCCACTAGGGGACCTCCTAAATCTATGGATTTTACAGGTTACAGTCCACCACCTTTAACTCTATGGGCTCTATGGCCGGTCCGCACCCCCCACCTTTAAGCGGCGGGCTCCAGCAGGAAAAGCTGGAGGCCGGAAAAGAGTGAGACAGGTAGCGCGCAAAAGTAAAACTGGAACCGAGAGTGGTACGAGAGACAGAACGAGAGCAAGACAGACAGACATTACGAGAGCGAGACAGTTTGTCCCCGTACCACTGGTTGAAAACCGCTGCTGTAGATCACTGCCGGTACGTGCGCTGGGAGCGCACCGTTTAAGTTTGAAAGTGGAAAAGTTTGTGTGTCTGAAACGCTATGTGATACAGTACAGTTTACACAGCACAGTACATGTTCTGTAGCTACTATTGCACTAAATGGTAACACTTGAATACGTTATGCAAATATGCAACGTGTTTGTTGAAATGTTAATAAATGGGAGCTTCCTCAAACAGCCATCTCTTTCCCGACAATCCCCTCTGTGCACGAACCCTTACATATGGTAATTAAACATTAAAACACCTGCGGTTTATAGTCCAGTGCGGCTTATATATGTACACATCATTCAATTTAGCTGCTGCGGCTTATATTCAGGTGCGCCTTATAGTCCGAAAATTACGGTAATCACTTATTAACTCAGTGGAACACAAAGTATCCAAAATGTGTACTACGTAGATTGACTTCATATGTATGTGTTTACGTTGTCTCAGTACTCACAGATGGTGAGTACTCGAATGTTGATATTGGAAGTCCTGAAATATATGCAAATGATCAACACTGAAAGCTAATTTACACTCCTGGATAAAGAGCCCTGTTTATATTCTCCGTCTGAACCCTGACAGATGTTGATCTGTCCTTAAATAAATCCAATAAAACATCTTCCGTGTTTCTGGCCTTTCCAACCAAACGTTGAGTGGGAAGACAGCTGATTTCGTTTCGCCACATAAACAAACACAAGCGTTTTTTGGAAGACTCTAAATGTCACAGAAAGTCTCGGTGGGCGATCGTGGCTCCGGCCAAGAGGGGAACCGGGGGGAAAAAATAAGTTTGGGTATGAAGGGAGATGTAGCGCTGTGGTTTTTGAAGCTGGAGAGAGACGGGGAAAGAAACCTTCCAGAGAATGGAAAAAATGAAAACATGATTAAATCTGTCTCCCAGCGGTTGCTTGCATTCTCACGACATACTGAAAGGGGAGTCATGAATCAAGAGCCGACAGGCAACTTCTGTCACCCCAGAGATGTCCTCCTCTTGCATATTATTATGCCGAGTTGACAGGTGAATTATGATGAGGTTTTAAGGGCATGTATAGGTAAAACACACACAACAAAATGAGCCCATAAGGATTCAATAACAAACAAGAATGGGCTTCCCTGTACGGATACTCTCGCCCAAATGTTTGCCAGAACTTAAAAAGTTGTTCCTACCTCTTTATTCCTTCTGTTACAAGTGTGGCATGTGTATGGCTTTGTGCATACATGATTCAGATATCCAAAATACCAAATTATATCAAATTATAGCACATGATACGGTGTTACCACATCAACTGTGATTGCTAACAGGCCCTGGATGTTTTCAATGAACTTGGAAAGCAAGTCCACATTTTTCAGCAGCAGTGAGCCACAAGCCTTTAGTAATATCCAGTATTGCCTCATAAAGTCACGCGATGAGGCTAAGAGTCCAGCTCTCTCCAAAAGATCTGCCGTTTCGAGGCGGCCATAAATAGCTTGTTTCATTATCAGGTCTTTAATCTCCTTCGAATTCCTTTAAATTGCTTATGTTTGTTCCTTTCTCTAAAGCCTTTTCCTTTACCTAACGGTTTACGAGATCATTATCTTACATTCTAGGCATGCCCACACATGAACACCCATCCTAGGTTTATGTTTAGACTGGGATAACCCCTGAGAGGCAGCCATGGTGATCTCCCTTAGACATATAGTAAAGAATGGAAACCCACCATCTGTATAGAAGCATTGTAATAAAACATGAGGGGTGTTAACCGCAGATTTATTATGACAGAAAAGTACGATTCTTAATCAGCAATACAATAATATATGATATAACAAAGTCAGACACAATAGGACTTTGATTGAATTTGACTCAGGGGCCTGCGATCTATATTAAACAATATCAAATGTCCGTTTTGATCCATTTACAAAAAGCTACTTAAATATGATTTGACAATTTTATTACTGGACTCTTCCAAAAAAATGAAAAACTACCTACATTTGTATTAAAAGAATATACATTTAGCTCCTGTTGTTTACTAAAAAGGGCAGTTTTCTTAAGTTTTAGGCAGGAGGTAGGCTTGAAATGAATTTGTAACACAGACGTTCCACTGGAATTTCAAAATAAAAAGCAAGATGAGGAAAAACCGATGTTTTCGTTGAGAATGTGTCATTTTTTATTGAATCAATACAATGATCCATATCTATACACTGCTACTAATCATGGAGCACATTACCTTGTAAAACTTTACACAACTGAAACTGGGCTTGTGTTGAAATTATCTTTATAGGAAGTGAAGAGCTTATCATGCTGCACAGCTGTGTGTGTTTTGTGTACGTGTGGTTCTCCTATTTCTCACCAGAGGTCATTTTAGGCTAAATGCTATAACATTGTATGAATCCAGTGATTGTACCTCTAAGCCATGTAGACGTCTTCAAACAAACCCTTTTAACATTTAGCAGAAATGAGCTTCCCTGTAATGTCCCTCCACTGCTGGCTTTTGTTTAAAGCCCGGCGATTAAACAATGACTCTGGCTGTCATGTCAGTGTCATTGTGTTTTCTTTATACAAACATTAGCCATTCTTACATCAAAGCCAGATTATTCTCCTCCGAAGTTTCCTCATCCTATGATCCTGACTCTGTAGCGTTTTTCTCCTTTTAGTCTTTATATCTCTTTAACATGTGGTAGTCTGTTTCAGCAAAGAAGAGAAGCATATGTGGTGACCCTTTAGAGCAGAGGTGTCAAACTCAATTTCATCGCGGGCCACATTAGAATTATGGTTACACTCAAAGTGCCGGCGGTAACTTTAAGACTATATAAATATACATAGATATATATATATATATAATATATATAAAATAATGTATTATTTAACAACATTTCCTCTGCATTGGATTATTATCGGATAGGGTAATAACTTCATAATTAACTACGTCTGAAAGCAGAAGTCAAGTAATTGCAAGTCTCTTCAGTGGCATCTCACAAAATGAGATGCATTGTGGGGCATGTAGTTCAAGGGCAACGTGCTCCTTTAAAGCGGCACGTGACCTTATAATAAACATATTATATTCTTTGCAAGCTCTTGTGGGCCACATACAATGAAGTGACGGGCCGGATTTGGCCCCCGGGCCGTGAGTTTGACTCCCCTGCTTTAGAGAGTTGTACTCTTTATTACAGTGCGAATCGTATATAATTCACTTTATGAAGCAACAAATGGTACGTCCCATGTCATGCACATATCTGTTTGTACCATCTATACCACCAGAAGGAAGCACAAGATAATGATATGATTATGTTCATCAATTCAGATCTCTTATTTTCAGATTCAAGCTCGCTTAGATGTTCAAATAAAAACTTGAAACACAAAACAAAAAAAACAACTTGGACTTCCAATCACTTTTATGCTTATTTACACAAGGCTTGAAGTGAAGGACCAATTTCCACCAACTATTTGAATAATTAAATAATTGTTTTAAGTGGTTTTCATGCAAAAATGTTATTTCAGGCTGTAAAATATTGAGATTTCCTGCTTTGATATGTTTTACTTTGTTTTAAACTGAATATCTTTGGATTTTAGGCTGAAAAACAAACTTTAGAGGGTTTAGAGAGGCATTTATACAGATGAATTGACAATGAAAATAACTGTTAGTTAGTACTCCATTACATTCATTTGTGTATTCCTGACAATAAATATGTATTCTTACATCAAAACCGTCTCTCCTGATTGAAATGATATCTTCAGTATCTGAGAAATCTACACCATGGTTGGAAATAACATTGAATTCATCAAATCTGTTGATGACTTTATTGAAAGAAGACTGGATACATGATGCTGCAACTCAATATCCCACCCAATGGGGAACAACACACTGTTTTTGGCTTCCATTGTGCGCTTACCAAACAGCCGCGTCACACATAAGGGGAAAGTTGGCATGGTCAACTCTGCATATCATATCACATATCACATGTGTGTCCATGTGACGTGGGTTTATGTGTGTAAAAACATTCAGGTGCATTCTGTTTTAATCCACACCCTACTATCACCTTTATACAGGAGACAACCGTCTGGCCTTTTCATGTGACACGACTATCGTGAGTTCATTTGACTCTTAGTAGAGACTCCAGTCTGCAGTGCTACAATTTACTGCTAAACCATATAATTACAATACATAATAACAAGTTAAGTCTGCTTTCTCTTGTTCTTTCTCACCCACACATGGACTCTTTCTCTACTGAGTCAAAGTTTAAAATGACTTTAAAGATCCCATGGTAGCCAGACAGGGTTTCCCCCCCCCTCTCAGGTCAGGAGGAGTGTCATGAGGGCTGGCTGATGTGTATGACCGAGATTTGACCCCCTGACTGTCAGTAATCAGAGGAAATGTCACATACAAGATAATGCAGTTAACGGCGTAGTATATTGATTTATTTCCATATAGTTAGAAAGCTCACGAGACACAGATCGAAGGCAGAATAGTACAAACTGAGATAAGCATTTATTCTACATTTGAAAAGATATTACCAAAAGCAAACTTTCCCTTCCAGGAAAACATCAAAAACTTTGTGAATGAATGTTCCCGGTTAGTAACTAAAATCTGCTGATAAAGCTTAAATCATTGTATCGGACAAAGAGGGCATTATCCATTGATCACAGGCTGGATAGCGCTCCTTATGACTGGGAAACTGACCTTTATGTGTGAAATTGGTAAAGCAGTATTGTGAGTTAAAGTGATAAGCACCAGAACTGAGATGTCCGTGTTATAGAAAAGGCCTGTGAACACACTGAACCATTAATGGCCCTTTATCACCCGTAAACATACCAGAGATGTTCTGTTAATGTCATGACCTCTTCCATTGTTTTCTCATTTTTTATCAATGCTCTGAAAGCTACAACACACTTCCTGTTCTTCCAGCTAACAGCCTGCAGAGTGCTGCGTCGTTATTTCAGACAACAATGAGCATTTTTTTATGGAGTCCAATGACCAACAAGGCTCCTAAACAGGAAAAACTAAAAGAAAGATAGTCAAAAACAAAAGAGAACAATGATCCAGTATTAGCAACGCATTTGACCTTGAGTATCTGTCTAACTATTAGCCATCACTGGATCATTTTACATGTATTTACACAAACCAATGAGTAACAGAACATATCATTTCCTGCTGTGACAGCAACATAAACTAAACGTGTGAAATGGCCTCCAGTAAGCAAAGATCCATCGGGACAAAGCAGCGTTATTTATGGGGAGATGGGCTGCACATGGGCTGTGTGATGCGACATGTGATTTTGATCCTGCACTCCACTGCTACAGGGCACAGACCCACTCTCAGTGTGCCTGATATCTGCTGATGTCAAATGAACTCAAGGAGAGGGTGAAGAGTAGTGTCAGGGCATAAACACTGAGAAACTGCTGGGAAATATCTGCCGTGAATAAAGTGAGTCCTATACAATGAGAGGCTAACGTTGAGTTTTTCTTATAAAAGGGTTTTCAATGAAGGTCATTGTTCGTCAAAGAACCATTGAAGATAAAACATTTTGCAGTTGTCAGCGATTCCCACAGTTTTAAAGTGTATTTGGGATCAAGAGACCAGTCAGCTGATGCATCACTGCATTCACAACCAACAAGGATTAGATATGCACCATTACACATCATTTAAATTAGCACACACCTTCAAAAACTAACAAATCTTTTCTATGAGAAAAACATGAGCCAACATTTAGGTTGACTTTGACTAAAGCTAATAAAACACATTTAGAACAGTAGGATATGAATACAGTTCAATGAGGAGGGCAGTAGTCTGTAATTATTAAAGGGGGACATATCACGCTCATTTTCATATATATTTTTAGTTGTCTTTACTGGGACATGTCTCCATGCTTTAATGTTCAAAAAGCTCTTTATTTTTCGCATACTGCCTGTGCTGCAGCACCTCTTTTCACCCTCTGTCTGAAACCAGAGCCCAGTATGCTCTGATTGGTTAGCTGGCCGGCTCTGTTGTGATTGGTCAACCGCTAAGAGATGTCCCGCCACTTAGCCTTTCACGTACAATGTGTTGGAGCGCTAGCCAATCTAAGAGGCGCAAGTGTTACATAGTGACGACACTCTGGTGTGAACTTTGGAATTTTAGCCTCTGCAGACCATTAACATGCACAGAAACCACAGGAAAGGGAATACCCCCCCCCCAAAAAAAGCATATTAAGACGTTTTTAAAGTAATTCGAAATGCCATGGAGGGTTCAAGACCACTGTCCGGTGTGAACGCAGCATTATGCTGCGTTCACACCGGACGTGATGCGATTTTTGGGGGCATTACATGTAAAGTTAATGCAGAGACGCGGGCAGACACGAATTCGCTCCGACGGCGCGCATGAAGCGGTGGACGCGGCGCGAATCACGCGATTGAGGCGATTTGAAGGGGGCCGCGCCAAACGCGAAGAGTTCAATTTTTTTTACTCGAGCGTCAAATCCACGTAACGCGTTCTCTCGAAAGCCAATCAGCGTTGGGCTTCCCTCTGACGTCCTGCTGTTGATCAGTTGTAAAGATGGAAGAGATGATCGTTGTGGCTGTGAGTGGGTTCCCGGAGATTTACGATACAATGTCGTAGCCTATATCTACCGGGACCGCAACAAAAAGGAGCTGGCTTGGAGGAGAATAAGAACCCAGACACGGCGTTTGTTGCTACGTTTGTAGGACTTCCACAGAAGGTACAAAGCAGCAATAGTTGTTATATCCTCCATAGTCAAGGACAGAAATAACCATAACGATCTTGCATGGAAGTGTAAACAACCACAACTCTCCGTCAACGGTATGTCTGTTTTGAATGACGCGATAAAACAAACTGCAAGCCGCGGTGAAACTTGAGCGATTGGAGCGAATATTCGCATCGCGTCCGGTGTGAACGCAGCATTAGGCTTCTGCACAACAACATTTAAGGCTTAATGTATTAAACCAGAACATTTCATACCATTCCTTTCATCCCATTCATAAAGCCTCGTGCACATTTTGTTATTTTTTGGAACGTAAATAGCGTGGGGTGTAACTGAACTTCAGATATTAGAAATAACCTCTCATCTTCATTTGCACTTCTTTTCATAGCCCTTTTTTGGCACTGTGTGAAGTATGTGGGAAGATAACACATGACTGCATGTTCCCCGTTTATCATCATGTTAGAGTGTGTGAGAAATGCATGCTGTGCATAGATCAAGTGTTAAAGGATGAATAAAACATCTCGCCCCAGGTGTTTGATGGGACTTTGACATGACTCCACTGATGTTACACATGTGCTGTCTGTCTATATATAAATACAGAAGAGGAAAAACCATGTAGAACATTCCTTGTATGGAAAAATAGCTTTTTTGGATGATTCACAACCACTTATTTGAATGTCATAAATTCTGTACATGGTAATGAAAGAACAGAGAGACAGAAGCGGACTTACTTTTGGCAAACGTTTCAAAAAAACATTTCTTTACTCGGATCAAGCCAAAACTACCTATGAGTTATAGTTCCTGTTATCCACCAGCTGCATGTTAAACATCTCAGAGAGATCTAGGACACATCCTTGGGAAATAATAAATATCCGAATATTTATACCAACTCGAATCTGTTAATAGGAAAACATGCCGCTAAATCAGGTCATCAAGTCTGGGGGAGAGTTTATTATATGTTAGAAATGCTAAGTGATAAATACACTTTATTGAAACTGCTCTCTAAAAAGATGACATTGTGTACTTGAGTCTATCTCGCTTGCTTAGACAAGAAGTAGGCAAAAAAGGGTGTGAGAACAAGCAGCGCTGGAATGTCACAACTGCACCTAACTCATCCATTCAAGCTGGATGTTCACGGTGCACGACTAGAACATGGCTCATTACAGTCTGCAGCTTCACACGTTTTGATTTATTTTGTCTGTTTTTGGTCTTTCACCGCTAGCCATGTTAAACTAGCTATGTAATAACAGGTTGTAAAAAATACATTATAGACGGACGGCTGCTGTAGTGATGAAGCAACTGCTGTAAAGATATGTGTAAGATAATGAATAAGACTATAAAGATGTCTATCTTGCGCGCACATTACTTCACTATCTAGCCACCAATTCATGTGAGATTCAGGGTTTTGGTTGAAGGAGGAAGTCATGGCAACAGGTCAAACAACAAGATGCCACGGGCTAAACAATGCACAGAAAATGTTTCAAAAAAGCAACGAAGCGAGACACATGCATTATAACAACCTCTGTGAAGCCAGAGGCAACCAGGCAGCTTACTCAGCAGCCAGTCTGCCAACACCTCGGCTAAAATGCCTGTTTTGACTCAAACAAAACAACAGCAAAAGAATCTGCGGGTGGTGGAGATGTCATGTGCGTGACTCACGTATAATTGAATCACACATCATGATTCATCCGGCTTTCACAGCCAGGATGTCTGCAAGATTAATCAACTCATAGTGTTGACTTTCTACACATCCATAACTATTTTGTTATAGAGCCTATTGTAAGTGTTGCTAGGTGAAAGGGTGGCATAAGGTTACAAGTATTGAGGACGTGTTGTTTCCGAAAACCAGATTCCTGCATGCTTCTCATTCCTGGCTTGGCTGTGGGATGCACAGCCTTAACGTTTGAATATGTTTCACTCAGATCAGTTAAACGATTGTTTTAGCGCTGGATGCTATAGGGCCCAGGATGATGCTCACCTTTGAAGTAGCTCTTGGCCCTCAGGTAACCCACGCTGAGGCGAAGCACCGACAGTTTGTCCAGACGAGAGCGGATGTCCCCGTTGAACGGCAGGAGCTCCGTCAGCCGGTCCAGCTCCCCATTCAGCCGATCCCGGTGGCGCTTCGAAGGGTTTGATTTAACAACTTCATTTCTTTCAGGCTGCTTCTTTCTGTGGAGTGAACATAAAACACATGGTAAATAATTGAAGAGTTAATTGAGATTAGACTCCGATTCAGTTCAGGCCTGGCCAACCGGCCGTGCCAGTCATACCATCTGGTGCGGTGTGCATTGTGACACATGCCAATTAAACATAAGCCACGTGTACTTTTAGTAACGCATCAAACAGCTTCAAACATACTAAGGGAATAAACACGCAGCCATTACTGTACATCTGTGAGTGACTAATACACACTGTAGTCCAGGTGAGTCAGCAGGACATCAGCTCCAATGTTGACTTACGATACAGGAATGCTGTCAAAGCCACATAAAAGAAAACTTGACCTTGTTTTAAAGAAATTACAAGATCCTTATTTAGCTTTGATCAAAACAACAGTTAAAGGTTTCATCTTGTCAAGTTAGCTTGACTCTATAAATAGCAGATAGAAACTCACTGGTATAGAAAACAGGAAGTAGCATTGTGTTTGAATGTCCCGTGCTGTTAAATCATATGATTGATATGTTTGATATATGGTCAATCAACTTTTTGAAGCTGAAGTCGGATTTTAAAGAGGCTCTAATGTGCTTTTTGGGGTTTTCCTTTTCCATGAAATAGTCTGCAAAGGCTAAAATCCCAAACTTCCCTCCAAAGGAAGTTTTTCTTCCCTACAACGCCCCCTTAAACGCCTCCATTGGAGTCCTTTGTCTACTTCTGTAACATAGAGACATCACTACGTAACACTCACGCTTCTATTGGCTGGCACTCCAACAGATTGAATGTGATAGGCTAAGGGGCGGGACATCTCTCAGCGGTAGGGTTGCCAGAAACTGACCATGATCAAAATCGATTATTCGGCAGCCCTGGCAAATAATAATCGATTATTCGACCGACCCCCCACCCCCCCCGGGAGAGAAAAAAAAAAACTCAGACAAAAGGAATTCCTTTGTTTGTTTCATTTAACTTCCTTTGGACTTGTAAGTTCGAAGTAGTTCCACGAGGAGGAACTCTTTTTACCTGCCGCTTTGTTTTTCTTTAGTCGCACGTGTGAGGGAGAGGGGGGGTAGGGGCGGGGTCGGTGTGTAGCGTGCTGCAGTCTGCTCTGCACGCAGGCT
This sequence comes from Notothenia coriiceps, assembly GCF_000735185.1. Taxonomy (NCBI): domain Eukaryota; kingdom Metazoa; phylum Chordata; class Actinopteri; order Perciformes; family Nototheniidae; genus Notothenia; species Notothenia coriiceps. The sequence goes on along the minus strand of NW_011336470.1, from coordinate 328,430 downwards.
TCCTCCAAGTTTACAGTAAAACAAACTGGTGGTGTGACCAATGGCCATTTATAATTATTAATACTATTACTATTATTAGCATTAGTCTATATTTTGGTTTAAACTAAGACAGAAAAAAAACAAAAACATAAATAATAATAAAAAAATAAATCGATTTTTAAAAATAATATTCGATTATGGAGACTGTAACGAATATTCGAATAATCGAATAATCACTGGCATCCCTACTCAGCGGTTGACCAATCACAACATAGCCAGCCAGCTAAGTAAGCGAATAAAACCCCTAAATGTAGTCTTTGCAGTTGTGGACAGGATATTAAGTGGACATGTAGCAAGAGAAAAAGGAAGCATCCCAAACCTAACATTATAAAATAGTTCTTCATAAAAAAATAAACAACAAAAGGTGATGTTCAAAAAAGTTAACTTCTTACTTATTTTTGTATAGTAAAATGGAATTGATTAGCAAAACATTAAATAAAAGAAATCTACCTACCATGTTAATAAAGAGGAACTACTTGTAATGTTAAACTTTGGATATCTGACTTTTATCTTGAGAAAGATGGACGAGCTAAAAGATCTTCTCCTCTTAACTTGAAAACAATACCATGATTCTTTTCCTCAAGGACACAATCTTCAGCCAAGAATAAATAGCAGAGACACCAGCATGCAAAATATACAACGTTACCACAAGTCATTCCACTGACCACTTATGTCGTTTTTCAAAATGGAAACCATTTTTCAACATGACAGCGGCTTTATTTTCTCTGCCTGCCTCTCACTTTAAGGGCAACGGGGTCTGAGACCACCCATGCTCCAGTTCAACATGCAAACTCACATGGCTCGAGGACTCATTACTCACAAATCAGACACACATGCTACACCGGGAGAGAAACCAAGTGTCAGTGAGAGGGTGGGACGGGACGACGATACATAACAACTGTCATCATTCCTCCACTACAGACCTGCTGAGAAAAACACTTACTGCTAATATGGACATGGCAGTTCATTACTCACAGGAAATAAGGAAAGATACGTCTCAGAGTACGATAAGCATCTGATGACATAGTACACCAAACTATGATAGCATTAAGATACATAGTGTATCAAATCCCATTTATGACTGACTCATCATTCTTAATTTTTTCGGTTGGTCAATTTATTTGATAACTTAGTTTAGTCTGTTTAGTATCAAAATGCAAAAATATAAATTAGATGAAACAAAATTAAACATCTCTGCAAAAGTGTCAACTACTGATTACGTTCATTTTTTTTATTGAATTAATTAAGTACCAACGTTAACATGAATTAGTCATTTTGTGTGAGTGTGTGACGTGTGTGTGTGACGTGTTTGTGTGTGCGTGCGTGCCTGTGTGTGGGTGGGGTCTAACGAGATAACAAGGTTATTCAGCAAATGAGACGAATGTGATGTTAATAAGCACGGCCCATACTTTAACCATGTTTATTGAACAAACCAAGTGCCATGTCCTCTGCCAAAAACATGTCTTTAATCCACGTATTGACAATAGGTTTTCTGTTTGCACTGGGAAAGCAATTCATATTATGAAATATGAATTATGGAGGTCAATAAACTTAATTGGCGACTGTTGGTCAGACTGATCATTTATTAAGCCACATGTTGACCATGAGACTGATTGTAGACGTTTAATTATCTTTGATAAGTCCACATTGACGACAGTAGAACTGTAGACTGAGTGATTCTGTCCAAATGCAGGTACATATGCAGAAACCCAATCATTGCATCCCCTCAATGACAGTTTGGTTTTTACTTTTGTTTTGTGAAGCATTTTTGCGTTACCTATTGTGTATACAAACTGCTATATATATACATTTGATTTGGATTTAAATCTGTGGGGTTGAGACTGCACTCAAAGCATCACACAATCAACACTTAGCAAGAATCAATCTGTATGTTTTATTTAGTCTGTTTACAATTAGGATCTTTGCACTGAACAGATATTATTGATGCTCAAGAGCACCAAACAGCAGGGTGTCATCTGAGAGTGCTAACATGCATAGAAACATTTATTTTCAAAATCCATGGTATGATGACAATAACAGACGAGACACGATGACAATACTTCTGTAAACTTGTCAGCACTCAAAAATAAGTATTATTTGTTCTTTGCGAGTTTTGACTACTTGTTATGCTAACGTCCGTTAGGCCACTCATTAAACTCTAAAAGACATTTGTGTTGAGCAAACAACATCTTTTGTTTGTTATACATGTGTTTAAAAGTCTTATGAGTAACTCTAAAACATTAGGTAAAGGCTGTGGCTCTATAAATATTTGTTAACACGAACCAATAAGTGATCTGTCCGCCAAATCTGATCACATTAAACGAATTGGTTTCAGCCCTGAAACACATCCTAAGCATTAACAGCTTATCCAGGTCTATTACTACCAAAGCATGTCTGGTCTGCAGTTTCAGGCTGCGAAATTCCCTGCCTAAATTCCTCCCTAAATTTCACTCTTTACCGAAACTTTGGCTAATGACAGGCTATAAAGTTTCCTCCTCTGCCACTGAATAGTCTGCAGGGAATGCAGCCTGAACTTGATTGCTGGCTTCAGACCCGAGCTGTACCGTCTCAGAAATAGAGCAGCACTGATCTCACTCTCGAGAAATGCCTAGCGGAGACAAAAGCCAGCATTCAGCACCATTTGTCCACCTTGATTTGCTATGGATCACGGCGTTGAGTAACAGACATCAGGACGTCCATTGTGAGAGAGGCAGATGTTTAAACTCATCCTTACAGTAGACTTTTATTTAGTTTACTTATCTCAAGATCAAAAGAGTAGAGATCTGAACCCAATTGCCTCTGCCTCAGGGTCAAGGCTCCCCATGTAGCTCTCAGTAATGACACTGACACACATTTGTCTGCTCGAGGCAGGCGGAGCGTCTGCCAGATCCACAGGGATGACTCAGTGGATCAAAAGTAGGAAAAGCGTGCTTTCTATACACGTTTGGCTGCTCGAGAATAAGTAGGACGGTTTACAAAAGCGGGCCTAAGAGCTTTCCAGACAGAGAAGTAAAAAATAGCATCGAGAACTCACAAAACATACGTTGTCCATGAGTGTAGAAAACAAAGATGATGAGTGGGTCTCAGCGAGAGTAGCTCTACTTAAGAATAACCTTAAAAGTTGACTTGTATAGTATGCTCATGCTGAGATAAAAACTACCCTGGTTAAAGACACAGGAAATGTGGTCAAGTCTGCTCTCCAGTTGCATCATCCAGCATAAAACTAAATTAAGAGGCAGCATGAAAGCATAAAAAAAATCAAGGACCGATAGAATCTGATCACTTTGACAATACACTGCTACATTTGCTGCGTCCAGGGGAGCTTCAGAGATATGCAGAAGCCATAGCGTGACAACTAAATGATCTATTCAGCTGTGCCTACAGAAACAATAAATGTGGAAGAGGGTTTGAAACATGTGGAGACACATTGGAGAATTGGATGCAGAAGTTTCTATGCATGTTTGTTTGTCAGCTGTGACTCTGCGGGGGCACCGTGGATCCATTGAAGCTACCATCCTCTGGGAGAGGGCAGTCCCCAAATGCTTTAGAGCCCTTCAAACGCTGGCTTCAGGTCCCGTTTGCACCAAAGGTTTGAAAAGCTCTCGGGCTGGGATTGGTTTGGGCTGAACTTTCTGTCCAGAGAGGAGAAACAGCCTATTCGGTTGCCAATAGGGAAAGGGGTGGGGGGGGTGCTTCTATCTTGGTGTCCTGCATGCACAATTCATTATTTAGATTACATTTATTTGGCCAACACTTCTGTACTAAGCATAATTTACCCCTAAACCTACACAAATCAGGAGCATTGTGGGTTACGTTACTTCCTTTAAGGCCCTTCAACACGTGGACCAGAACAGCCAGGGTTCTAACTTTCAACGGTTAATGGCCGACCAGCGTTACCACTTGAGCGACAGCCGACTTCTTTATCTTTGCCTTGCTCCACCACGCAGACAGACAGACATAATTATACATTAGGGTGCTTGAGAAACATTACAGCTTTCAAATGTAAATGAGATCATAAAATAACAATAACGCATTATGTGTATATATTTTTTTTCTTTTGTTAGCTGTACACACAGGTTTTATTTCACAAACAGAGACATTTTTCCTGTAAGAGTGTTAGACTGGTATTTGTGAAGACTCGTCTTTGAAATTAAACAAAGGGCAAAGAACAAAGGGCAACTTTGTTGCTGTTCACCGGGAGTGTTCTGGCTTCCTGCCAAACCTCTTATCAGCACGTCTGCCTGTGTGTGCGTTTCTCACAATCTCCTTAGATTACCGTGCAAAAAACATTTGCACTGGTGAATTTTATTATCCTTTATTATTAAGGAGACCATTGTTTGCTAAAGTAAATGCTTAGTCATTCTGGAAAGCCTATAACTCATAATCCACTTGCTCAGTCTTAAGTACACATTGCCATTGTACGATGTGGGGGGGCTTTCATGAGCCGTACTGTATACACAATAATTAACTCATATTTTCACAGCAACTTGTAGGAGTGCTCCTACTGTTGAAATACCATAATGCAAAAAGCTGAGAAAGGAATAATCCACTTCCAGATGAATTTTCTGTTTTGTTTAGTTATTCAGCAACCTATTAGCATAAGCTATGCAATAGATCACCGTCCTCTGTTGTTGTTTAGTTGTCAATTTGGGAGACTACAGGTTTTGTAGAGTTTTACATTTTGGACTCTATCTTGTTTTTTTGCAACCAGAGTGACACAAGAGGGTGGAGCAAAGAACATCCAAGACATTTTTTGCAGATCAAAACAAAAACGCAAAGAATACCCTGACTGGACACCGCAGCACAAAGCCATGAACCACAGCATTCCTTTCTTTAACAGCTTTTTCAATCAAAATAGGGCCTTCATTTACAAAATGCACATCACGATGTATTGAAGAGGACTTGAAACTATAGCAATTGAGGCCATAAACTTGTCAGGAAAATATTTACGGAGATAATTAATCAAGTGAGAAGTAGGGTCATTTTCTCATAGACTTCTATACAATTGGACTTCTTTTTGCAAGGGTGTACAAACTAATGCATATCCAATTTGAGGCAGTTCTGCATTCATTAACAGACCTCGAGGAGGCCGCCTTGTGATGACATGAGGAAGTTATGAGTTTGCATTTTGACAAGGGAAGACACAAGACAACAGTTAAACACATAAAACACAAATTGCTTGCAAACGGACTAAAACAGTTACTGTAAGAGCAGAGGACCTTTCCTCTGGTTGCACGTAAAAATACTTTACATTTAATAATGCAGTTGGATGCATGGCGGAGGACACTGGCAACATACACAGAAGGCGTCCTCGGTAATAAAAGCCAGAATTTGGATGGCCAGATCTGCCGTGGAATGCCCCTGTGTAGTGACCACAGCTTTTTACAGTCAGGCTCAATGGTGCCTTTGTGCAGCTGAGCCCAGCTGGCTGTCCAGGAAACCTCAGTCCTCGCTGCACAGCCCCACAGACGGCTGCACACAGGCCACCTCTTTATTTCGGGAATGACACATGGAACAGCCAATACCCAAATTGCCAGACCCTTATAAGCACACATATCTTTATACTAGACTCAACGCTCATCTGTGTTCAAAAATATGATTCATTATCACTTGCTAAAATTGTCTAAACTCATTCATTGCCGTGACATGTTTTCCATTTAGTACTTATCTAAACAAACTTGGATTCAGTTGTTTTTGCGATTGTTAATCCCTGATTGAAATAGATAGTCAAGTAATAGCACTGTGTGGTCTGAGTGATGATGGAGGGTACGGTCTTTGGTTAACATTTAGACCACAAAATATGCCAGAAGATCAACATGACTATAATATACTTTTGCTTTAAGTTTCACATTTAAGGAGAAAACTTTAGGTCAGCTGATTAATGTTGAATATTCACTCTATTCTGGTCTCCTCCAACTCCAGAGAAAAATATCTGTTTATTGTTTACTTCTGCCTCCGTTGTTAATGTTATGGACTTTTTTTCCCCTCTTTTTCGAGAAGTTTCATAATCCAGAAAGAATCCTAGGGGATAATTGATGATAAAAATAACACTGCAACACTACCAATATGGTTTTTAAATAGTTAGACAAAAAAAATACCATAATGCAGTAATGAGACAAGGCCTGCAACTGGACAAACTCCACGTTTCAAATACTGCTTACTTTAATGCATCAATAGTTCAGCACTGAAAATGTTTTAACTAGTATTTTAGTATATTTCATTATGAAGTACATCCTGAAAACCATCTTCCTAAGTAATGCAGTTTCTCTATTGTTTGTATGACTATTATTATACTGTTACCTATCTTTTTCTACCCTGCATGCATACTTTTTATTTTATCCTAGTGTGCTTGCCTCTTTATTTTTTCATCTGTAGTCTACACTGTTCCCTTTGCTGTCCCCTCTATGGGACTATAGTTCTATAGCTGTAAAATCATGGCTTGCTGTGGAACAAACTTTTACAAAGTAAGAAACTAGAGGGGTATAAAAGGAGTAGAACACACACACACACACACACACACACACACACACACACACACACACACACACACACACACACACACACACACACACACGGCCATATCAGATTACAATAACATACTCGGAACCCG
>NW_011336470.1:315341-321758 GCF_000735185.1 Notothenia coriiceps | reverse complement strand
GCCCTCCTCGGAGCATCGCGTGAGAGCAGCAGCCGACTCTCCAACTTGATTGTGATTAATGCGCGAGGGCAAGATATCCATGCCAGATCCAAGCGAGCTAGACACATTCTTAAGGTGGTCCAGGGGAGAGGAGAAACAAAGCCAGCACACACCATAATCCTCCACACAAAACACCACACTTCACCGGGTGTGTGTTACAAGTTATTCAATCACAACTTTTTTTTCTTTCGAGTTATGAATATATAATGAAGATATGATAAAAGTTTACAGGAGCATGTGGTCGAAATGTAACTTCATTTATCTTGCATTTTCTCAACGGTGTCTAATGTCATAACATGAGCTAATCTAATTTATCACAATTTTTTACTTTAGAAATATGGATATTTAATGAAGACATGATACAATTTTACAGGAGGATACGGTCTACCTTAACTTAGTTTACCTTCATTTAGTCAACGGCGTCTGATCAGATACTTTACCGACTGTAAACTAATCTAATTTGTAACAACTTTTCAAAAGAAAGCACATTCATTTTAACGCCCACCTTATTGTTTAATTTACAGCACTTAATGTAAGTGACTAAAAGTTAGTGACGCTCTTTTGGTGGTGCGTTCACGTACTCAACTTTACCCTAACTTCCAAATGTAAGCCCATGCGTTCGCATATCTACTCAGAATAGCGACACAAACTTAAAAAAAAGTCAAGAGTAAAGCTTATAAGTCACACAACTCGAGTTTCTGACAAGTCTTACTGTTTGAGAACGGGCTTCTTCCTCTTCTTGTTCGCATAAGACCCTGGGTTTCCCAACATGGTTTCACTGCGTTTATCGCTCATTGAGTTGACTTTTTCTGGCTATTTCACTCCTTTGTTTATGAGGCTTCCTCCATCCGTACTGTTACAGTCTGTGGTGGTCCGTCGTGTATTCAGCCAGTGACTCAAACTCCCATGTTAAAAAAAAAAAAATCCAGCCGGGGTCCACGGAGGTTTGTTGCCGCGTTGCCAGTTCCCGTGGGCGGTCACTGACGCTGACCTTGGGTCGGTGAGATTGAGGCAGTAGTGTGGATACAAAGTTTAGTGAGGGGGGAGAAAAGGGAAATTTAGAAAAGTTTTGGCAGAATTCAGCCTATGCCCAACCCCCCTTCGTTGGATAAACAAGGCAGCCTTATTATTATTATTCGGAGTCACTTGAGTTTTCCTTTTTTTGTTTTGTTTCTCCTTCCACGGGGCGTTTTCAGGAAATGTGTATGAACAGTCTGTCAGAGCTGAGTTTTAAGGTGGACTGGAGACTTTGTGACTCTCAAGCCGTGTTTTGCTTCTGCTATTGTAATATCCAGAGTGTGCTGTGATTTTTTGACTTAGTTGGGAAAATATATTCTTTGGCTGAGTTTTCTCACCACAGCAGGAAATGTTATAGAAACTTTTCTTGTTTTTGTAACTCACTACCACCTGATTGGCCACTTTTCTATTAGCTTGTTTCACTTTATGATGTTGATTTTGATTCAAACCTACTCTATACTCTTTATTATCAATTTAGAATAAACTAATGCATACAAACATATGTACATGTTATACACTAGTAAAATAATGCTAATTACATTCAAGGTACTCTTGTGATGGATTCAAAACCCTGTCTTGGCATATTAATGATTTTCATTTCAGCATTGGCCTGCACAGAGCTTCAAGCAATATAATGTTCACAATGTCTAGTGTGGCCAAAAGCTGCTGCAGATGATATAGCCTACAAGCCAAAAAGTTGTGCCCTAGTGTATAGTAAATAAAGAAGCTACATGTTAATGGGGGCTTTTCACTTGTAAATGGTGCCTTTTATTTTATTCTACGTAGGCTACTTTAAACATGTCCAAACCTCTGACACTGGAACAAAAACATGTGCACATTAAAATATGATATATATTATTTAGCATATTTTTCCAAAAGAAAGGTAATAAATATGCTAATATCAGCCAGTGAGAATCAGTGAGATTGATCGCTGTTGTTGGCCGATGTTACCTTCCTAATGGTCTTGAATCTTTTCCACACCAAACGGGAAAAGCATTTTTTTTTACAAACCTGCCTTTGTGCATAGACGCATTGTCATGTCGAAACAGGAAAGGGCCCTCCCAAATCTGCTGCCACAACACTGGATTTCACTATTGTCTAAACTATCAGTGTATGCTGCAGCATTAAGACTTCCCTTTTAAATGTCTAAGAACTAAGGAGCCAACCCCAAACCATCAAGTTCAGCCCTTTAGACCAAAACTACTCACAGATGTGTCCATATACATTTAGCCAAATAATGCATTTCTAAGCATCAGTCTTGGGTACAGTAGTCTAGTGCATTTCACACTGGTAAAGCAGTAAAATAAGTCAGTATGCATACGAAATACTCTTAATGTTAATGTACTTGGTCATACTTTAGTTAAAGCCCCCTTTTTAACATGTATGCAGTATTTAAAGATGTCATAGTTGGGTTTAGAGAACATAATAGGCCTACATGTGGTTTGAAGCAACTATACACCCATTTAGGAATGTCATAATAAAAAAAAATTCACAGTATTAACAGTTTTTACTTTTCCTATGAGTACTTATTCTTTATAACTGTGTTTTAAGTATTTCCAATTTAATATTTTTTTCTACGGCAGCCTATGGGTGTACCATGTATACAAAATGAAAATAAAAACTCAAAAATATTTACATCTACTTACCTCTGTGAAGAATCAAATGGAGGTTTGTGTTCACGTCTTAGATTTTGTCAAATTGTTTGTATGCTTTTTGTTACAAAATGTAAAATAATTGGTTGGATTTTGAGAAATGCATTTTTTCACACTGAGAAAGTTGTCATTTTTTACCCCCCAAAAAGCCTTTTGGACATGAAGCTATTTTTTGAGGTTCAAATCCTTAACACCTGCTTATCATAACATTTTGCAGAGCAACCTACAAAAAGAGCACAACACATCTAAAGGATTAAAAGGCAGGTTTTAAAGTGGTGTTGAACTTTATGATATTTTTGGAGGCGACAGTTTGTGTTGCTGTTTGACTGCATTGTGTTACACTGACAGGTGTTATCATTATTATTCAGTCCTTCCCATTTCTATCAATGAGGGCAGACTAAATACACAAACGCCTCACTTTTTGATGGTTTGATGTTTTGATTTCCTCAGTTATTTGAAAAGCAGCCTTTCATTTCACTTCACCACACATCAGTGACAGCTATAGACATGTTGCCAACAGTTGCCATGGACACCATTCACATCATAAGCTCTTCCCATACTTCCTCTGTAAACAGCGCTGTGTATCTTGGGCACACTTTACTTCCTCATAACGCCTGTCATGTTCACATTCCCCGCGGAAACGTTGTCACTTGTTCAAAAACTAGATGCTGTTTTCCTGACAGGCTGACATTGTAGACAAACCTGACTGCAGGGTTAAATAGGGTCAGAAAACAGACAGTAAATAGGGAAATCAAGCTCGGGGATATTTGCATAATTTAAAAGTGTAGCCCACAGCCCTCAAATAACTATTCATATTTTACACTGCTCTGTAATCTTTTTATTTTATTTTATACCTTATTCTATTTTAATTTGTTTGATTTTTATTGTGTTCTCTGGGGTTTTTAAGGACTGTTTTTAAGTGTATCTCAATGTATTTTATACCTGTCTAACTACATTTTAATTAGATTAATTCCAAGTCAAATTTGAACAGACTTAAATAATTGTACCTCTAAATGCACAATTTGATGTTGACTTTTTTTTGTTTTGCTGTGTTTAGACATGCATAGTTGAATTTTGTGTGTGAAAACAAGAGTTATCATTCTAATTTGCATATGAAAAAGAGATAAACTGTCACACAAACACACAGCAACACAAGGCGAAAAACATCTTTAAAAAAAAGGAAAATAGACATGTGGTGCTTTCATCAGGAACCTCTGTGTTTGCAGTATACATTTGACAGTTTGACTGTTTAGAGCCTGAGGTGGAGACGTGAAGCGCTGCCACGACTCAAAGAAAGGAAACACTTTGCCTGAATACAGCCATCAAGAATGAAATTGGACAGGTAAAGTAAATACATTTTCCTTTTTTAAAGGTCATGCATCAACTCTGTGGACACTACATTTTTTGGTCTTTGCAGATAAACCTGCAGATCATAACTAAAAAGTAGAACCAAAGATTTTCCCATAATATATTTGAATTATGATTGAGTTTATACCTATATCCCCATTGCATATCACATTATCACTTATCTCACTGACAGATACTGTAGGTTTATTAATTCCAGTAATTAATTTACTTCCACATATCTGTGGCTTATTCATTATCCATCAGCCTCTCCATGAAGTAGATTTATGAAATAGCAGGTAATTATGATTATACACAATCATTATTTTATTTTAATGGTTTTGAAACACAACCGTCTACAATTCACAATGATATTCCCACGGCTTCAAACTCCACAAACAATAAGCCCCTGATCAGAAAACACACTCACAGCAAGGTGGTGGGAAAAGAGTGCACTTCCTGAAGGAATAATGTTGAGAACTGCTTGGCCCGGTTACAAAAACATATTTTAGACCCGTCTAAGGTGTTTCACAAGTCATAATGTTGCTCTTAGACATTCATTTTAAAAATATTAAGAGGCTGTACTTAAAGAGGACATATTTTGCTCATTTTCAGCTTCATATTTGTATCTTGTGCCTCTTCTGGGACATGTCTCCATGCTTTAATGTTCAAAAAACTCTTTATTTTTCTCATACTGCCTGTGCTGCAGCACCTCTTTTCACCCTCTGTCTGAAACCAGAGCCCAGTCTAATCTGATTGGTCAGCTGGCCGGCTTGGTTGGTTGCTAGGAGATGACAACCTATGTAACACACTACAGGAAGAAAAGCCCCTTTAAGTAAAAGGTTCAAGGTTCAAGGTTCAAGGTTTTTATTGGTCATACGTGCATAGCTACAGTGTAGTTATGACGATACAAATCTTAGGTCACATGCAGGCTCCTCCAACAGTGCAACACAATAAATCAGATAAACAGAAAAAAATAGTGAAAGTAAATCTTAAATACAAAAGGAAAAATAGTAAAAAGTGAAATAGGGAAATAGTGCAAGTAATTGGAATGATAAATTAGATAAATAATTTCTAAGTTAAAAGTCAAAAAGTCCTGTTATTAATGTCAAAGTAGTCCATAATTGGTCCTGGCTCTTTTTTAGCTTAAATACTAAGCCATTGTGAGAGGCCAACTCAGAACTAATAGCCAGTTTCCATGGTAACAATCAGTGAAACCTTCAGTGACTAGTGTTTCCACGGATACAAAAAATTGCAAAAAACACAGACAACAAAACATGGCTTATATTTTGTGGTTTTGTTAACAATGTCATGGTGCAAGCAAATACAAAGAGACATATTTGAGTAACCACAATAAGATTTTGGAAATGTACAAAAATGAGGGCATTGTAAGTCATCTTTCTTTTTCTTTTAAAGTATTTTCATATATTGCCATATATGTTCAACAATTGGAGTCATTGGCAATCACATTCTTGTTTTCCTTAGGCTTTTTTCCAACAATTCTACTGCAATAAATAGGTATTTAAAGAAAAACATGCAAGTAAAGATGACAACTCAACACAAAATGTAACACAAAAAGTACATGACACTGTGGACATATTTCTTTTTTAAGTGACTATTTTTGTTCCCCCATAATTCATACAAAAATTAGTCAGGAGACATTTTTTTATTTTATTTACTTCATATAGATTTGGGGACAGTGTATGTTAATGAATATCAGTATGATAAATGAGCTAAAAGTGATGAAGTTAGCAAAAATGCTATTACAATTAACCTCATAGTCCACAGGCAGGTAAAAGAAGCACACACAATAAAAGTCACAATATATTAAAACTTAGTTCTTTAAGGACAGCTTTGTGTTACAGGTGATTTTAGATGTACATCTGGAGACCCTGGAAAGAGTCCTGTATGGGGCTCCTGAAGGGGACTCTTTAATCTTGCTGGGAGACTTCAACGCACATGTGGGCAATGATGGAGACACTTGGAGGGGTGTGATTGGGAGGAACGGCCCCCCTGATCTGAACCGGAGTGGTGGTTTGTTACTGGACTTCTGTGCTAGTCATGGATTGGCCATAACAAACACCATGTTCGAACATAAGGATGCTCATAATTCTACGTGGTACCAGAGCACCCTAGGCAGAAGGTCCATGATCGATTTCATTATTGTATCATCCACCTCACCGTCTGTACGCCTTCGAAGCACGACTTCCTCCGTATGCGGTTCGACAGAGAGGTCAAGTGGGCTTGATGTTCAAACCCGAATGGTCAGATTAAGTCTCCGAGGGCGGTGAGCGGGTTGCGTGGTGGTTTTCACCACTAGGCAACTGTTGAGCGGGAGAGAAATTGGGCTTCACAAGGTTTTATG
>NW_011336470.1:315094-315296 GCF_000735185.1 Notothenia coriiceps | reverse complement strand
TCCCTAAAAACTGATCTTGGTCATATTGAAAGCAACCATATTCATATCTCACTCAAACAGAAATACATGCCTCTATGGCTAATATGTGACCCTGTTGAACCAATCAATGTCACCGCAAGGAGATGTCTGCAGATTATCTCTGAACAAACAACTCAATATCAGTTTTGCACGGATGTTTTGGTGTTGTTTTTACAAAATCTTT
>NW_011336470.1:314614-314839 GCF_000735185.1 Notothenia coriiceps | reverse complement strand
GGACTTAATCATACGCGAGAAGACCGAATGAGACATGCAACTAGGGCTGTGCAATTAATCGTATTTTAATCGCAATTACGATTTTGGCCTGCCACAATTTACGAAAACAACATAATCGAAAAAAACTATTATTTAGCTTTGCTAGGTTGTGACATATTTGATCCAATTCATTTTGGTCTAATTGATTTGTATTTATCGTATTTATATATGTTTAGTAGCTTGTTG
>NW_011336470.1:304947-314569 GCF_000735185.1 Notothenia coriiceps | reverse complement strand
CCTCTGTGTTCGGTAGGACGCCTCTTTTGGGTAGACCGCGCAACATGGGCGCTAGAACAAGAAAGCAGTACTGGGTAGAATTACTGGTACCACTGCCCATCCCTTGCTTTTTACCGCGCCATCTGTCTCTCGAAACGAAGCGACCGAGTCGAGGGAAAAAGCAGTGTTGCCAAGAACCATTGTCACTGACGTCATGGCGAGGCGACGAGCTAAGAGGCTGGTTAGAGTGCGAGGTAACAAGGAGTCGAGCTGCTTGTTCTGGGGGCTCTATGAACTTGAGAAGTTTGAACCCATTTCCTGAGTAAGGGATGAACCTCACCCGAGGTGAGAAGTTCGGTCATCCGGGAGGGACTCGGAGTTGAACCGCTCCTCCTTCGCGTCGAAAGGAGCCAGTTGAGGTGGTTCGGGCACCTAGTTAGGATGCCACCTGGGCGCCTCCCTAGGGAGGTGTTCCAGGCACGTCCAGCTGGGAAGAGACCAAGGGGTAGACCTAGGACCAGGTGGAGGGATTATATCTCTTCGCTGGCCTGGGAGCGCCTTTGGATCCCCCAGTCAGAGCTGGTTGATGTGGCCAGGGAAAAGAAAGTTTGGGGCTCTCTGCTGGAACTGCTACCTCCGCGACCCGACCACGGATAAGCGGGAGAAGATGGATGGATGGATGGATCTGAAGATAAAAGTACAAACTCAGGTTACATTAGGGAGAGTATGTGCAGCAAGACAGCCAGGCTGGAAAATGTAGAAAAATGTCAGGGAACTGTAAAGCAAAAATGATCAATACTGTGCTGGTACTTTCTGAAATATCTTGTTTTCCCACATTCTAACAGTGAAAGTAAAAGGACAGTAAATCAAGAGGAGAGGTTTCCAGCGCTGCCTGACATTGTTACAGTATATCTCTATCCGGCCGCTCCCATGAGAGCTAACTAAGGCTAACCTACCTGCCAACAGGCTGCAGAGAGACCCCCACATGCAGCAGGATAACAGGGCAGCTGAGGAACATGGGAAATGTGAACATGGCAGCTGCCGTGCCACAGAATTTGGCGTGTGGTTGCTGATGAACGCTGTGCAACTGTTCCCATGCGTTTAATCCGCTCTGTGTGCTTATTTATTTGGCCCCGGTGCATTCCTTTGTGACAGCCATCGCTGCACAGCCATCAACACCAGGCTCAATGTCTTTATTTCACACTAACTTTAGAGTCATGTTTTATTCAGCCTGCCCAGCGGTGGTTTCCATCCAGGAAGGCCAGCTACCTCACTGCCTTTTATTGTTCTCCACCCACTGCATAACTTCCCTCACACTGCTCTTTACGGGTTTAATTTCACCATTGGAACAGTTCAATCTTGTCCTGGGGTCTGGTGCACTCAGAGACAAAGTATTTAAAGCTGAAGCAATGAGATGTGCAATCTATGTGATTCATTATTATTCATTATTTGCTCTGAGCAAGATTTAAAGCAGATCATTCCCTCCTTGGTCAAAACATGCAGCCAAAATACAAATTCTCATCCGACAAAATTAGGGATCGAAGTCAAACGATTTCTTAGTATATGATGTGTTCAATCAAATATGTGACACCATATCTCATAGTTATGACTATCAAATACATAGCAAATATATAATTATTAGAAAGTAAATCATAGTTATAAGATACATAAGAGTCATTATAAAGGTTGATTGTGATTTAATAGGAAGTATTTAAGAAATATTACCTCATAAAGTTGACGTACTTTGTGAAAATAAAAAAGAATAGTGATAAAAATAAAAACTGCGATAAAAATGAAATAAAATAAAAATAAAATGTTAAATAAATCATACAAATATAATCACTAAAAAAATAATTATAAAATGATTCCTTCTCATTAATACATTTAATTATAAGTTATTAAACGTCCTATTTTATCTTTAAGAAAAAGAAACAGCCTTTTACCATCATTCCTCCAACATACGTACATGACCCATGAGATTTTTTATTTCTGCCTTTCTATCAACTTAATTGGTGTACTTGTTTACTTGGTGGGAAGGGGTTTCATAATGATTTGGTAAAGTGGACACCCTCGCATGGAGCATCAGATCCCCTGAGTGCAGAGTCCTTTTCAAACAGGCGGAGGCTTGACAAGAAGCAGGACTGCTGCCCTCTGGGAAGGGAAGAATCGCGTGTGAAGGACAGGAGGGCAGTTTTTAGCTGGAACTGAGATCCATTATACCCTCAACCACAGCGCTATAAAAGTGAACAGAAGGTCGTATAAAGCACCCTGTTTAGTGTCATGATTTCTGTTCATTCGCACTTGTGTGGGCAATTAGTTTCATATGTGATGTTATTAGTTAGCAGTGGAAGTTGCTACTGTGGTGTTGGTCTGCAGCCAGTGGGAGGGACCTCACTGCCAGGAAAAGTAGAGCAGTAAGTTAGACAGAAAGGCACAGGACACGTATACCCTTAACAGGAAGTACATACAAACATAAAGAAGTCATGTTTTGAAATCCTGTTTTTCCATACTGTATGTGTCCACTCAAACTCTATGTTACCACTAAGAGAAATCATGAGTCCAGTTCAGTTCTCAGTCAGAAAAGGATGTCCTCAAGTATTTTAAGCTGACTAAAATAACCATCATGATGCGCCATGAGTGTATCTCCATGGAAAACAAATTACGGGAAATATAAAGATATATATATATCCTTTCAGATTGGAAGTGGCCTCCTCATGTGTCACTGTGATGATACATAAATTGGAGGTCATTACATTTAATCTGCAAATTAGCAGTTTATTTTTAGGAGACAGCCGCTCCATGCTTCCTCTAATTGACATTGAGCCACCTGCTGCTTCTTCTCATGAGGCACAAAGAGGTTCTCACTGCCCCCTTATTGCTTTGACATCCCTGAAACATGGGGGTCTTGGGCTGCATTAAACTGCTGATTATTGACTTCATCCATCAGTTTATCATCCAAGGTGATGTCAAAGCTAAAGATATTAAGTTTGCTATAAAGACAACGGAAATAATTTGTGAAGTTCAAAAGCTGTACTGGCAATTTTTTTGATTGATAAACGACTTGTGGATACACCTTAACGCTTAACGTTGCTTACTTCTGTAACCTATAGTGACGTCACTATATAACACTCACACTTCCATTGGCCAACATTTTTTACAATATTGGCGAAGGGAGGGACATCTCTAAATTGTTGACCAATCACAACAGTGCCGGCCAGCTAACCAATCAGAGCAGACTGAGCTCTGGTTTCAGACAGAGGGTGAAAAGAGGTCCTGCAGCACAGGCAGTATGAGAAAAATAAAGAGCTTTTTGAACATTAAAGCATGGAGACATGTCACAGGAGACGCACAAAATACAAATATGAACCTGAAAATTAGCTCAATATGTCCTCTTTAAAGACATCGAATTCCATTTAATTTTTAACAGTTAAAACAGCATCTTAGGTAAACCATTTTGCGTGTTGTTCTCACACAAAAGACGCTGTGTAACATCATGTTCTAACATTGACAATATTTGTTTAGCTTTGAGTATAAAATAAATTACTACAACAGGAAATGATTCAAGGCGTGAGCCACGAGCTGTCAATCAAGCAGTGACTTTGAAACGCTGGTGCCAATTTCAGATTTGAATACGCCACAAATAGCCTCTAAAATATATATCAGAGAGAATTAACAATACACCAGTCCACAATGAAACACTTTTCATTTCAGCTTTAATGTGGAACAACAGCGTCCATCAACACCACTGTGTAAGTGTTTTTTCAATTAGTCAGTTTCTGCACTACAGATACACAATATATTCAGAAGCTGGAATACCGGTTGTTTTCTAATTTCTTTATTATCATGAAACTGCTGCTGTAGGTTTCTTAGTATGGTTTATAAGGCAGGTGTAGAGTTGGGCAGAAAATGTAAGCTGCTATTTGCGTTGCCATGCTTTTGAGTTTTAATGATAAACAATGCAGTCAGCCTCCTCCCTGCTGGCACTGTTAAACTAGTCCAAACTGCAGAGGAGTGAAATAAAACCTGCTGTAAAACCAGTGGAAATTTGGCACAGATAGATTTGCCAAACCCCTCCGCCGGCCTCACAGGGCTGCAGCCGTGAGACCTGAATGTGGAGTATTGTTGTTTTACTGTTGACTAATTACTCTGGGTCTTCCGGGGGGCGGGGGGGATGGGAAAACAGGAACGTGTTGGTGCTCTACCTGTAACTGTGTGTGAGTTCATCTCACAACATTGGCTGCAAAGACCTAATGGTTAAATACTTTTCTTTAACAGTAACCCCCACTGCCCTTGCACTTAACAACGTGTTTGTGCTTTTGCTACGTGTCATCTATTAAAGTCAACTTTTTTACAAGGTTCTTTTTAATCCATGGAATTAAAAAAAGAAATCTAAATGGTCCGTCCCTATTCGTCTGTATCCAAAACAAGTGAAACCTTGAAAGCATTTAGCCCGACTGACATGTTATTCATGATATTCATAGTCCCCAGAGGATGAATCACAATGTTTTTGATGACCCCTTGACCTTTCCCGAAGTGTCAACAGCAGGTTCAAATGTCTGCTTGCACATAAGATATTTCTATCTATCTTTTGTCATTCTAAGACCCTGTTGATTATGAAGACCCCTGTGCAACACAATGTTCTAAAATTCTAAGTTTCAGGTTTTTTTCAGTTTTGCCTAAAATGTTTTTGGACAGGAGTTATTTGTTCAGGGAAAGTTTATCCGTGCCGTCCACTCACTGCTTTGTAATTTTCTTCACAGACGTCATAGGGAGGGCTGGGGTTGATGATACAGAGTCCAGAGCTTTGGCAATGGAAACATTTTGGTTAGGGAAATATCAAGTTTTGGTAAAAAGTAAACACATCAAGTCTCTTGTTGAGCCACAATCAAACATTTTTTCCAAAACCATAACCAACGATTTGAGTTTCCTAAACAAAATCTTGAGAAAGTTAAACATGGTTGAGTTCCTAAGTGGATATTGTAGGGAAAACAAATGTTTTGAAGATAACATCAGTTGAAACATAACGCAACTTTGCAGGTGGTTGTGTTATATTATATTTTAGAAGACAGGGTTGCCATGTGACTTTATCTATTGATCTATTCTGCAAAAATGTGTTTACCATTACAAATGAAACATTTAAAATGGCTAAATAATCAATTTCATGTCATGTTGTGAAGTGGAATAAACCCACTGGCAGCAAATATTGGTGCTTAGACTTTAGTTCAGTAGGTTCAAGTAGTCTACATTATGAAGAGTGTTTACCTAGAATGTGTTATGTCTAAAACAGGCTTGTAAAAGGAACATGGTGCAGCTGTTAATATGAGAAATAAATGTGAAAAGAGATGCCATTGTTGGAGTTGTGTGCTTTGTCATGCTGAATTGCATTTAACTCTGCCACTCTGTTTTGTAGGAGCAGAGTTGACTGTGTGAAGCTGAAACACTAGCGCTCATACTGAATGGCCTATGAAATATGAAGCGGTGTAGTTCACTGTCAGCCGTGTTTACATTAGTGGTTTCCTAGCCTACAGAGGAAACAGCCAGTGAGTCACACTTGCATGCTGACAGACTGGAGGCGTTATGTAAAGTCTCGAGAATTCAGGTGTGAGTGCACTGAGCTCGTATAGCTGCGAGGGGAAGTGCAGGACGGGTGAAACGTAAAAAACTCCGAAGGTGATTAAATATAAGGGAAGTGAAACCAGAGTAATTACTAGAAGGAATTTGTTCTGGTGTCATTCTCTGCAGTGGTAGGAAAAAACGTAATAAATGTACTCAAGCATTGTTGTTTGAGGTAGTTTAATTCAGTATTTTATTTTTATTTCTGCCACTTAATTCTTCTTCTCTGCTTAATTTAAAGGGAAATACAGTAATTTTTTACTTCACTTTACAAGTATTTCACATATTTACCTAAATGCATAAAACACAAAAGTGTGTATGTGATATTTTGTCATGAAGTAAACTAGCTTGCAGTTCACACAAGAAAAAGCTAGGTCGATTCATAAACTAGAGATAATTATAAGTAATTTTGTAATTATTCTGAATATTTGTGAGTTTTTTGTGTGTTTAAGGCATCCGAATACTTCTTACAACACTGTTTCTCTGTGTTACAATAACAGCTTATCACCAGCATCTCTACCACACTAGAGAATGAACTTCAAAGCCATGATGATATTAAAGGCATTTTTTCTGGTTGATTGTTGTTGTGTTATGACCATGCACATTATGCACATTGCAGTGTAGTCATAAATATGACAGACATATTTGTATAATTACTTTGAGGGTTTTCCCCTTGACGAGATGCTGAATTCAGGGCCGTAGTGACAAAAGAAGACACTGAGATCATGTTGCTACAGGCTGAACAAAGGGGGCCTTCAGGGGGGGGTTTCCTCCCCAGATACTGCTGTATCCCACAGGATAATGTGGTTTAAATCCTGCTGCTCACCTCCTCAGATACACAACCTCAGAGATACTTTTCCCTTCCAGTGGTGTAATGTTATGACTGCCTATATTTCTTATGGGAAACAGATTTAACTTAATCATTTATCGCTTTTGTCTCATGAACCTGGTCTAAGCCTTTTAGCTGTTCTCTCAAACCATGGGGATGAAATCACAAGGGCTTGTCTGAGAACCAGACCATTTGTAATCCTGACAGTGGTGGTAGCACAACTCGGATCTTAAAATAAGTATTAGCAAATGTATTTTACTAAAACTGCTTATTATACTGTATTAATGGATCATTATTATGTATTTATGAATGTGTTAATTGCTTTAATGTGGCTTATTTGAGAGGTTGGTGCTAGTGTGTGTCATATACTGTTGTGTTGTTAAGTCAGAAAATAATAGATCCTTATTCATGTCTTGATTTTAATTTGTAATCATAATCTTTTTCCGCAAATCTCTCTGTCAAAAGTAAAAAGTAGCATTTTCCCTCCAAAATGTAGTAATATAGACATACTCAAGTACAACTAACTGAACATAAGGTACGGAGTAACACTTTCTTTTCAAAACGTATCCTACCTACTTTCAATGAAAACATTGTTTATGAGAGTTTTGGGATTGACATCAGTGGGAAAGCAGGATGTATTTAAATAAAAATGGATACTGCCACCTGCTGGTGTAAGAACAGAGACACACAGCATGTAATTGATAGGTAAAGAAGCTAAAGGTTACTGTCTGTATACGTCTGAGTGGGCCCTGACAAGGATGCATTCAAAACAATATTGATTAGTTTACAGTAGTTATTCCTTTGGGGGAACCTTGCATACATCATGTAAGATATGCCAAGACATGGTTTATATATACAGTTCCTCCTTTTTTCAAGAAAATATATATGTACATCAAACAGTACACACAACACATTGAAATCAGGGGTACATAGGTGCACATACAGTGTAAAACTGTAAAATAATATAAAGTCAGAAAGAAAGAAATACAAAGTGAATAGTGATAAAAACAAAAAGGTAACAGTTTAAGTAACATATTTATCAAATACACTTGGCTCTGATTGCCTTCTTATCGTTACTCATTTTTAAAGTGGTGCAATATTGTTGTAATTAAGTTTAAAAATAGATAACATAAATATATTTATTCAGGCAATATTTGTACAAACTGAAAATAAGTGCTGCTTAATTTGTTAATTTAGAAATGTTTGACATCGATGTATTTACTTCCATCCGCTATGTATTTTAATTATATTTTCGATTATATACACTTCCTTAAAAAAAAGAAATGATTCAGGCAACATTTAGACATACTTTCACGTAAAATACATGAGACGCTACCATGTTAAGGCCCCACCCTCCCTCTTACGTGTTATTCAGTCGCCCGGTAGCTGTGTTTCGGGTCAGGTCGGAGGGTCTTTGGAGGACAGTTTATTCATCATGGCCCTGAGGGTGATCCGACAGATCGTCCCATCGGGAGCAGCTGCTCTTAGAGCTGCACACATCTCCCAGAAGGTGAGGGCAGAAACACAGAAACTCTGATTTCTCCTTATTCCCCTGTCAAGTTCACAAGGGCAAGCTAACTAGACTAGGATGCTAACTAGCTGCTAGCATAACAGTCGCTCGTCAACAGGCTTTCTGCTGGTTTGTTATTGAAATGATATTGTTTGGAGTTCAGAGCAAAGACAATAAGCTGTTAAGGGGACTGCATATGAGTACTTGTTAAATTATCTTTTATTGATGCTTTCATGGTGTTCAATCTGCTGTTTGGTTAGGCTACTGCCAACTAACTCTGTAGCATTCTGGGGTTTTGACAGATCCATTACATTTAGCTCAGGCTTTATCCAAAGCGACATGTGTGCAATAAATCATAACTATTCAAATGAAGGACAACTGCCTTTTCCTGCTATACACTTGTTCTATAATATCTAAAAGTATGAATATTTAAATACATTTATGAATGTAGGGCAACATAAAGAAGGAGCTGTTGGAGGCATGTGGTTACCCAGATGTTACAGCTGTTCTTGTGTATTTCTTGTATGACATGTTGCATAATGTGTTGTGATTTTACAGCTGCCTGTTCTCTCTTGTGAATTGATCTCAATGAGACTTCCTGCTAAAATACATTAAAAAAAAGAAGCTACCCATGGTTGATGAGGCCAAATGTCGTTTTAACCAAATATTTTACCAGTTAAAGTTCTCATTAGCCTTATCACCTCAACACTGGTGATTGGTCTTTAATTGTTTGGGCCTTTGACCTTAACTTAAGACACTCCTTGGGTTATATCTAGTTTTAAATCCTGTAATATGCCAGTTGAAATCATATTTCATATTCTCCAACAAATGTAAGTTTACGTTTTCACAAATTAGTTAATTGTGCAAAGTAGTGTAAATTAGGAAACATCCTTGGTTGTTTTTTTGGACCCAGGCAACATTTGATGCAGGGAATCTCTGTGAAATAATCTGGATCTGGTCAGTGTTAACCGCAAATGATCAACTACAATGTTTTTTTTCTCTGTCATCCAGGCTGGTGTTCACACGAGCTCAGCGAGGAGCCTACAGTACGGCTGGCTGACTTACTTTATGGGCGAGAGGACGATGCCACGGTTAACGTCGACCAGCAAAATCATCACCTTGGATGGAAACCTGGCCTCAGGGAAAGGAGCTCTGGCCTCCAAGCTGGCTGACAAACTGGGTATTTACCTCACTGTTAGGATCAACTTTTAGATCAGTGATTCCCTTTTAGGGTTAGAGTCATACAGGAGACCGAGAAGGCATTTACAGGCTAAACCTTTTCTCAATCAGGGGGCTACATTTGCTGAAAACTTACTGTGATGATGCTTGCCTACCAGGAATTTGATATATCTTTGATAATCTGATATTGATCCTATCAGTCAGCCAATTTATTTATTCATAGGCTTTCCTATATGCTAGGGATGCCAGCGATTATTCGATTTTTCGAAAATTTGTTACAGTCTCCATAATCGAAAATTATTTTGAAAATTCGATTTTATTTATATATATTTTTTATTATTATTTATGTTTTTCTTTTTTTTCCTGGCTTAGTTTCAACCAAAATATAGACTAATAGTAATAGTATTAATAATAATAATTATAAATGGCCGTTGGTCACACCACCAGTTTGTTTTACTGTAAACTTGGAGGAAGCCAGCAGCGCAGGCTGCGCAGAGTGCAGACTGCTGCTG
>NW_011336470.1:303768-304922 GCF_000735185.1 Notothenia coriiceps | reverse complement strand
CCAGCCTTGTCTACTTATTAAGGAAAAGTGGGAGGTTATTTTTAATGAACAGTAGCTTCTCTGCTTTATCAGCCATAAGTCTGTTCCTCTTCTCATCAAGCACATGAGAGGCAGCGCTGAACAGTCTCTCGCTGTCAGTGCTTGTGATTTGATCTTACTCCGCATATTTGTCCGGGTGTTTTGATTTCAAGTGGTGGAGTAATCCCGAAGTGGTGAAAGTCTTTGCAGTTACACCCCCTCGAGAAATGTCAGCTGAACACGTTTTACAAATCGCAATCCGCGCCTCTTTCTCTGATATTTTTAAATATTTCCAAGCGGCAGACATGTTGGCTGTGAGCCAGCCGCGAGCATGGTCGCGCGCCGTGCTTGTCGCCTCGTTTTGATTACGTCATCACAACAACACGTTAGCTTACCAACGTAACCCTGCTCTCTGACATTCGGTGATATTTTTTCGGTGCTAGAACCCTTTCGGCCGAAAGCCGAAAGGGCCTTTTTAACCATTTTCGGCCGATAATTTTCGGCGGCCGAATATTCGGTGCATCCCTAGTAGTATGTGTTAATACCGCAGCTGTTGGATCTGAATACAGAAATATATTAAACACTTTAAATGTGTATTTTTGTTACGTTTTCTTCCAAAGCCCGATAAGGAAAACATGTTTATAGAAATTTCCAAAATAGCACACAAAATTCTCAAAAATTAACCATGCTTGAAAAACGAGCTGTTTTTTGCCTGCCGTAGTCTCGCCTTAAGGTTGACCAGGATGGCTTGCAAAGAAAAACAAAATCTTCGTCAATGGTTAAGATGTCAAACCCAGGGTTTGAGATGGTAATGCTTGTGAATGTATTTTTGCAGTTATGCTAAGATATTATTTTTTATGATAATTTATTGTATGATGTATTTACGAAGGGGGGGGTGGCGCCATCCATTACAACATCTCTTCCTTTTTGAATTTCTATAGGGTTTTCATACTTTAATGTTTTTTGGGGTGAGTTACTTAATTCATTTCAAACGGTCTGTTCTCCCACATGAATAACTATAATATTGTGTGATATATATAATATATATATTTATAATATTGTACCAAAAACTTATGTTATTGACCATTAACTTTTTGGTATTCTGATTTCCAAAGAACAAAACTAAAGAAATATTT
>NW_011336470.1:300260-303723 GCF_000735185.1 Notothenia coriiceps | reverse complement strand
GCTATTGAAGCAGTCTGGGCATCCATACACTCAGCAATGCCACAGGCTGATTGCCTCCATGCCACGCCGCATTGATGCAGTAATCCGTGCAAAACGATTCCCAACCAAGTACTGAGTGCATTAATGGACATTTTCAAATGTTTGATTGTGTTTTGCTGTTATAAATCTTTTTTTTTTACTTGGTCTGAGGAACTATTCTAATTTTTTGAGATAGGATTTTTGAGTTTTCTTAAGCTGTATGCCATAATCAGCAATATTAAAATAATAAAAGGCTTGCAATATTTCAGTTGATTTGTAATGAATCCAGAATGTATGACATTTTTGTTTTTTTAATTGCATTACAGAAAATAAAGAACTTTATCACAATATTCTAATTTTCTGAGACAGTCCTGTATAAACACAGTCCTGATCTAACACACTTTGTGTTACAAGGTCAATTTGTTCAGGTTTGTTGCAGTGTTCTTCTTCCTGCTTTGATTTTAGAGAGGATAATACAGTATTCAGCTCTGCTTAGGCAAACAAGACTAGGTGATTATGAAATGTTCAGCTTTTAAGAGCCAGGATATGAAATGGTTAGGCAACCTCAACATTCAGTTCCAGCACTGAGTTCCTCTTATCGTTGCATAATTTTCATCATGTGTTGCTGGCATGTTTCCAGTGGCAGCAGACAGCCTATATTCTAGAGCAGCACCCATTTCTCTTTTGGTTCATAATAATTACCAGAGACAAGTTGCACAAAGGCACTGATCTGCTGCTCATTATGGCTATTATTCTGCAGACAAAAGCCAACCCTATGCTCCTCAGCCCCAGTGAAATGTGGGGAGGAGGGGGGCAGCTGGATGTTGTTATGCCTTAGCACTTCATTGCCACATCCTGCAAGCTAATTCATTAATTCTGGTTGTTTTCATATTTCAGCTCCCAAGAAGAAGAGAGGCCAATATCTCCTTTCTACATGAGGTAAGGCCATCTTGCTTTGCATGATAACGCTTGCAGCACTGGGGGGGGAGTATGTTGTTTGGGGCTGTAGGAGTGGGGCAAGCTGTGTGCTGCATCATAACACAATGGAACCAGCAGTTAGAGGGAAAGCGGGGCAGCGTGCACATGCATCTGTTCACCACTGTTATTGTGGAGGAGGAGCCTCAGCATGTTTTGCACATGTTTCAGAAACACCCCCCCATGCATAATGATGAGATGGTCATTGAGTGAGTGTGGAAAGAATAACAACTTTAGCTTAAAACGTTTTGTCTGCAACTATTTTGATAATCTATTCATTGTTTCAAATTTTTCAGGCAAAAGAATAGTGAATGTCAAACAACAGTTCAAAATATCCATCCCAGTTTCTCAAAGCCCAAAGTTATTTCTTGAAATGTCTTTAGTCAGTCCGATCACACATATATTCAGTTTGATGTGATATAAAACAGAGAAAAGCCGTAAATATTTGAGAGGCTGAATTTCTAATTGTTTGTATTATACTTACTCAAAATTAACTAACCTACATCAATAACAAAAATAATTGTAAATCGAAGCATTAATAATATCTGACTACATCAAACACATATCTAATATATTTGATATCATTTCTTGTCATAACTTCCAAAGGTAAGTTAAAAGTGAACCCAGTATTAGTGCATGAAATGACATGCACTAATATTACAAACAGTAAACATCATGTTTCTGCACATGCATGTGATAATGTTCCTCTGCAGCCTGAACACACCTACAGTACACCTGATTAATCATCTATGACCCTACTGTCATCTCGTCTCATTTAACCCTTATCGTATGTTTACCTAAAGCCTTAAAATCACAGCAGCTTGTCCAGCCGGTGTGAACGGCAGATTCCTCAGTTAGTCATTATGATTTAGCACTTTTCATCAGGAATGCTTACTGATATGATTTAAGGGCTGATAAGGCTCCTAGGTGGCTGTGTGTGTGATCAAGCAGTACAAATTGGTTTTGATTTTAACACCAAAACTCAGCATAGGTAGTTCTCCACTTTTATAAGACACTCCTGATCCTAAATAAATGCACTCAAAAAATACAGTACAACTTTAAATACACTTTATGACTTATACTGTATATAAATGATACCCTACAGTATTTTGAAAAAAAGTGAGTTATTTTCGTTGTTGCACCATAGCAGATAACAGCATTTTTGTACTTAATACAGATAAGAATTTAGAACATGTTAATCCAATGCAGCAGTAAACCTAGATTTGTTATAATGTAATAAAACACCAATCATTCTGATCAGAAGGTCAAAGGTCTCAAATAGTGCACAAGTTCTACACCGGAGGTTAGTGATAGTCAGTTATGGACAGTACTAGGCTTGGAATTTCGTCGTTTTAGGGGCAAGGCCATTTGGTCTTTGGTGTCACACGTTTGTTTAGGGCACAAAGGCCACATGCAAGGGCACAAAGGCCATTGAGGGAAACATTTGGATTTGGAGCTTACAAATAAATCACTTCACTTTCTGATAAGAAAAACACACGAATGACATGGAAAACAAATCACTTTTTTAATATCAATAATGTCAAACATTATAATCATATAGGCCTATGCCTCCTTAGTATTACCGTATATAAAATAAAATACTCTACTTTGAATAATTAGTGTTTGTTATGTTATCTATCTACTACTTCTCCCATTCACAAATCCAAAATCAAATCAAAAAATCTATTAATATGTAACAAATATATTCCATTTCAGAGCAGAAGAATCAGCAGTGCAGAGTGAAGCTCCAACATTCAACTGTATGAACAAGCGTGTGTGTGTGTGTGTGTGTGTGTGTGTGTGTGTGTGTGTGTGTGTGTGTGTGTGTGTGTGTGTGTGTGTGTGTGTGTGTGTGTGTGTGTGTGTGTGTGTTTTACGTCTGCTTCAGCCTGAGCTCGTTGGAAGCGATACTGAGCGATGAGACGGTCGGCCTGAGACAGAGCGAGAGCCTTGGCCTCCAACAAGTCCTGCAGACGACTCTCCTTAGACTGACACAGAGAGATAGAACTGTTGGAAAAACTGAGCCAAACAATAAATGTTAATGTAAAAATATAATTTAATATTATAAAACATACTGACCGCGAACGCTGAGAGCTTCTGTTCATAAACATCTATGATGTCCGACACATGGGAGTCCTTCGCCTGTTCCTGCAGCTACAAACAACAACAGGACGTCAGTGAATAATGCTTTTCACTCTGGAGGCAATCACTTTATTTTTATACTGAAACAGTTATAGGTTGCAACTGCTGGCTACGGTATTAATGATATGTTGTTTATAAAAAAGGAACCACTTTTTTTCTTGTATGAAAAAATGCCAAAATGTTGAAGTCAAGAAAACATGTTCTGTAAGGCCCTTTTCTAATTATTTTGTCCTACAACAACTTTTAAGAAATCAAGTTAAATTTAACACACACACACACACACACACACACACACACACACACACACACACACACACACACACACACT
>NW_011336470.1:261922-300220 GCF_000735185.1 Notothenia coriiceps | reverse complement strand
CTCTCTCTCTAACACACACACACACACACACACACACACACACACACACACACACACACACACACACACACACACACACACACACACACACACACACACACACACACACACACACACACACTTCACCCTTCACCCTTCACCTCTAAGCCGTTCTGTATCCTGTCAGCCAGACAGTAGACGCTCCTGCTCGATCCACAGGAAGAGTCAAGGATGCTGGAGGGCGGGCCTTCCTGCACAGCGACACGTTTGACGGACAGCTCAGACTCCCGCTGGCGATAGGCGTTGTTGGCAGCCATACTTTCTCCCAGACTTGAGAAATATGGTTGGATTAGTACAGGTGACTGGCATCTACGTATAACAACAAGATGCTACAACAAGCTGAAAACCAAAACCCGGAATTAAATCATAAATGAAAGATCTTATTTTCAGTTTATTTTTGCAGACTGTTGTTTGGCGATTAATTAAATGTTTTTAATAAACCTGAGCGGCTTCATCAGAGGTTGCGTTAGACTTTTTCACTGCCCGTCATTTTCACGGACAGGATCGTACAATTTCCGTCAAAATTCAGTATTACCCGTCGGCCTTTACACTCTTGGCGGGGGGAAGAGAGAATAGAGAGAGAGAGAGTGAGTGAGAGAGAGAGAGAAAGCACGGTCGTGAACTGTCAACGGGGGTGTGGGGGCAGTCGTGAACTGTCAACGGGGGGTGGGGCGCACGCTCGTGAACTGTTAGCGCCGTGTTATGCATGCCCACTGCACCTCGCGGGAGTGCGCACAGCATAAAGCCAAAACTCACAGACATTTCAATGATTTGTACGACAAAGTTGGGTTTGGAAACGGTATCATTTCCTTTTTGGCAGGCATGCTGAACACTCGAGCCTCGCTGCGGGGAAACTTTGGCGCTGTTCCGAGTTTGTTCTAATCCGTCAAAAATGACGGACTGCTTTCAGATTTTTCCGTCATTGTTAAAAAAAATCCATCATAGACGGAAAATATTCGGTTAACGCGACCTCTGGGCTTCATATTCGTAACATAAATATGTTTTTTTCCAGCAAGGGACTCACACCAGAGAGGGGAAGTCTGGGAGAGGAGTAGCCTCAAACAGCAGAGAGAGTCCCGTCTGGACTCGCTCTCTGTGGTGGGACGTCAGCGCCAGAGAGAGGGGGGTCACGATCCTCTGGTCCTGGAGGATAAACAGAGAATGAGAGGGCAAAGACAAAACACAGAAACCTGCACTCAGTCAACCACGGCACGTTACGACTAAATGAATACATATCTACAGTTTCTGATGGACTAAAACATTTCCAAATGTCACCTTGGATTCAGGGAAACTGAACGTGTGTGTGTGTGTGTGTGTGTGTGTGTGTGTGTGTGTGTGTGTGTTTACCTGTAACATCCGGTAGAAGCTGGTCTCCATGTCCTTCACCTGCTGTCTCAGTTTGCTCATTAACTCCAGAGTCTTCAGCAGAGCGTCTGCATACACCTGACTGGAACACACAACTTTAACTCCTTCTACCAAAACTGCAATTATGAATCTCATTTTTTGTTTATGACATGAACACGAAATAAAGCATTTTAAAATTGTGATTCAAAACGCCACTAACCTGAGATCATTGTCAGAGCCGGGGGGGTGGCAGTTGAAGGAGCTGTTGCTGCGACAACAGGAGAGGAGGGACTCGACCTGCGTGAGGCAGAGCTGAGCGCTCACCTGTCGGGACACCAGACACCTGGTGGAGTCCTCTGCACACAGGAGTGCAGGAGTTAAGGCTTTAAAAACAAACACAACACAGAGCAACACAGAGATACAGAGCAGACTGTCATGTGAAGGATATTGAGCAGCAGGCTGGTGACGTGTGTGATGCGGTGGCACTGTTTCCTGAGGTGAGCGTCGCCCTGCGCAGCTTCGAGGCCCCCCAAGAGCCCCAACAGGATGGGTAGCAACATTTCTACGAAGCTCAGCACAGACTCAGACACACTCTCCGCTCCCAACGCCTCCTGCACGCAGAGAGAGGAGATAACATGGAGAGGAAGAGAAACAATGATCAAATGTTAAGCTGTTATTAACAGCCTTCATTTCTTAAAGGTCACCTACTATGCAAAATCCACTTGTTCATGTCTTTTATACATAACCATGTGTCCCCTCTGTGTAAAGAGATTCTGAAAGTTTCAGGAACAAAGATTCTCTCTCTTTTTGTCCTGATCCATTNGTTCAACATGTAAGAAGTAGAAAGTACAGGTATTTTTGTTCCAAATGTAAGAAGTAAAAGTAAAAAGTCGTCAGAAAATAAGTAGTGGAGTAAAGTACTGATACCAGAACAATGTACTTAAGTACTGTAACTAAGTATCTGTACTCCACTACTTCCCACCTCTGCTAACGAAACACATATAAATGGGTTTTATGGGGAAATGGTTTCATTAAGTCAAGGTAGATTTGATGAGTGAATAAGCAGCAAGTTCAAAAAGTTCCTTCATTCTTATGTAGAGAGTTATATAGTCTATACAACTCTAT
Organism: Notothenia coriiceps; assembly: GCF_000735185.1. Classification (NCBI taxonomy): domain Eukaryota; kingdom Metazoa; phylum Chordata; class Actinopteri; order Perciformes; family Nototheniidae; genus Notothenia; species Notothenia coriiceps. The sequence goes on along the minus strand of NW_011336470.1, from coordinate 297,712 downwards.
AGGTGAGAAGATAATTCAGTACATGCAATAAATGAACAAATAACAGCCCCTATGAGATGTCACATTCACAAGAGCATTGTCTTTATTGCAGGAAATAAATTGGTTTTATGGTCAAATGATGCCTATAACATAAAAAAGGTGTTTTGAAGGTTATATGTATCAAGTAGAAGAAGTTCCACCTCCATGTTTATCTAAATATCCCATAGTCAGACTCTTGAAATATTATATGTCATGCTTGGGGGAAACTTCTGTGCAGTCACCGACTCAAAGGAGACACGGGGAGAGCTGGAGCTTTGATGTCAAACACTGATGGTTTGTTTGGAGCTTCGGCCGGAGAATTCACAAAACAAGTCCAAGAGCCAGAGGTTCTGACTTCACGGTAGAGTTGCCACGTCAATTCTGAAGAACTCTACCCCAGATGTATTTAGCTAGAGAGAGAGAGAACTGTCAACGGGGGTGTGGGGGGGGGAGAGCACAGTCGTGAACTGTCAACGGGGGGCGGGGCGCACGCTTGTGAACTGTTAGCGCCGTGTTATGCATGCCCACTGCACCTCGCGGGAGTGCGCACAGCGTAAAGCCAAAACTCAGACATTTCAATGATTTGTACGGCAAAGTTGGGTTTGGAAACGGTATCATTTCCTTTTTGGCAGGCATGCTTAACACCGGAGCCTCCCTGCGGGGAAACTTTGGCGCTGTTCCGAGTTTGTTCTAATCCGTCAAAATGACGGACTGCTTTCAGATTTTTCCGTCATTGTTAAAAAAAATATTCGGTTAACGCGACCTCTGAGTGACATACACAACAAAGGGAAATACAGTTAAGAAAAAAAAAAACAACTAAACAACAATCCACAAACCAGAATTAACTATAACTTATAGAATAAAGGTAACTGATACAACATTATTTCCCACAAGTACATTCATTGTCCCTTCTAACCAGAGTGTCATCATCTATAACATACTGGAACATTTCAAGGCCTATTAGCTTTCAGGAAGACATGATACAAGATTATTTTCTGAATAATTAACACTTCAGATTATCAGATACACTCATAACAATTTAAAAGTTGATACTTTTAATCTAGCTTGTGTTATAATATATATTTGTAATTCTCTTTTTCTCTCAGTCCTATCTTCACAACGTGCCCCTCTCATATCTGAAGAGCATTGAAAATGGCTACAAGAAGACGTTTCTCCCCAAAATCATGTGAGCAGTAAACCCGTTGAAGGAATATCTAATCGGTGTCGAATTTCATGAGAATAATTGATATCCTCTTGTGTTCTTTTTCTTTTAGCGAAACAACGGAACTGCTTGCTTACGATGCAAACCAAGCCTTAGATTTTGAAAGGGTAAGACTGTGATTGATTGTAGGGGATGTTTTAATGTGTTGGGTGTATTTTGAATACCTTAAATCTATTTACTATTTCTGGATATCGTTTATTTATTGTGTGCTGTCCGCAGGTGGCAGAAGACATCGAGTATCTGAAGTGTGAGAAAGGGCCGTGGGTGGAGCAGGACAACGTCACCTACCACCACATGAGGATGCTGTGAGTTCTTGATTAATGACATCAATTCCACATTTAAATGCAAATTACACCGAGGAAGACCTCCAACAGGTGAAGTCGGATTCTCAATCTCAGCCTCAGCTTGTCACACTCATTATGGATAAATATGTAAAGTACCTGAAACGAATCACGGCGAGGACTCAAAATGCAGATTCATCCCTGATTGCCTTTTTATATGCTGTCCTCCACCCATAGATCAGCATACATCAACATTTGCTATGAGCTGATTTTCCTTTGCCGTCTGTTTCTGTGTTTTACAGAGTGGAAGATAAACATGCTGTGGCGGTGCTGACCCACATCCCCGTGTTCCTGCCTGAGGTCACCATCGGGGCCCACGACTACGACGAAAAGTTCTACGCCTATAAATCGGTATGTATGAGAAATCTCTCACTTCCATTTTCTTATATGACCCCATAAAGGTACCCTGTTTTTCCACTACTTAGTGTTTTGGTATAAAGTGTGTTTGTGGTTTCTTTATGCTGATATTTCTCCACGCAAAGATATTTTCTGAACGTGGCCTGGTGTCGTCAAGCCAATTTAGTGTCCAGTTCTGAAGACTCGGAAATGCACTATAAAGCATAAACCCCCTTTAGTATGTCAGTACTGCTGTAAAGTGGTGCAGAAGTTAGCATTACAAGGGCTAACTTGAGAAAAAGCAATGGGATATTTATATTGGATTGTGGAATATTGGAGAAAATAAGGTCTGTGGCAATCACACGTTTTTGATAGGAATTTAATCTCCACATAAGATTATGACGGTCCCTGCTAAGCTAAATGTGGATAATGTATACGACGCGACGACATTTAGTAGTCTTTGTCACTTGATAGCAAATGCAGTTTGTATGACACCTATGCTTCGGATATTAAAAGTGGGGATATTTACGTATTTTATTTTTGTTCTATTTTATGACGGAGAGCAAAATGTGAAAGTCCTCTCAGCTTGTGTTTACCAGAGACCTCATTTCAGGCATCATTGGCGCATTTCCACTACAGCGCGGAGCTCGCTTTAAGCGTGTCGAGCCGTGCGGGGCCCGTTTTTGGTTGTGTTTCCATGTAGCGTAGTACCTGCTAGCGGGTACTATTTCACAGTTTTTCTGGCCCCATAAAATCGAGGTTCTTTCCGGGCCAACAACCAGGCTAGGTCGGGCTGAGTATGCTAAGCTAGAGAGAGAATCGCTGGCAAGGGGGCTACAACTACAACAAGATGAACATATTTGACCCTGATTTAATTGTAATACACGTTTCAAAATGATGCCGAAGTAACAACATACTGATACTTGTTAGTAAAAACCATGAATTAATGCTTTGACAAGTCTGCAGACAGACGGCAGGAGAAAAACCTTTTAAAATGCGTGTTGTCTAAATGGAGATTGGCTAAGCTAACGCAGTATATGCTCCGACCGTCCACACTCACAACAACGGCCTATACAGACATAAATAAACCAGCGACTGTATTCTCCATGACAGACAGTCTGTGGTTTGTACTTGTTCAACTTTTGTCTAGTTTCTGAACAGATATGAGGAGCTGTGAGCTCTGAGGGCTAACAGCTAACGGCTGTGTTGTTTTTCTGTGGTTCTCATTGAAGATGGCGTCACGGCTCCGCCTACACTGCATTACTAGATACTGCCCCAGTTCCTAAACTGTAATGGAAATGCGCCATAAAGTGAGCCAGTCCTAACGAGGCCTAGCCATACCGAGCGAGGCCGGGTAGCGGAAATGCGCCATTAGTGTTCAAAAACCCAATGACTTTGAGACAAGGGAACCAGAAGTGGTAAATTGCTGACTCATTTCCGGGTTTTAGGACTCATTCCTGCATACCACACTGTCTTGTTACATATTTGCTGCGTACTACAATACAGATGTCGTGTGTCTTTTGATAAACTAATATCTAATACCCTATTAGCCCGCCTATAGTTCACAGTAAACAAAGAATATGAAGTATTTATAAAAGCCAATACAGATTAATAAAAAAAGAGGTTGTTCTGCTGATCCCACAGATCAGCTGGGGACGTGCCTAATGACTCACTTGTTGCTGTCGGCTGGTCACATTAATTAGCTGTGCTGCTGGAGAGTTAGTTGCCCTTTTAGTTTCAAGTTTTGTAATTATCTGAGGATAGGTTCCATAATTGTGATGATCATTTCATTAAAACTTACAAAATAAAACACAGAGGAACCCTGCCTTTGCCCCCATCATCCTTTTTATATTGAATACTTCTACCCTTTATCTTTAAGCCTGGGCAGTCCTGTCAGTGTAATGGAACTCATTTCCTTTCGCTGAAATATTGAACAACTCGTACTTACAAGAAAGGCAAATGCCAGATATGGAATATTCTACAAGGCTTTCAGTATCATCAGTCTTACAGGGAATCGTTTGGGTCTGACCTTTTGTGTTTATTGACAGGAGACTTTTTTGTCTCCCCTTGCTGCAAAAAATCAGGCTGCATAATTCTACAGGAGGCTGTGACCTGACATTTAGTTGTGAGCCTGGATCTCAGGAGTGAGAGAATGAGAACTGGCACGTCATTTCCCCCGCGGACTCCAGCTGACAGAGTAAAGTCATGGAAGGACATTTGCAACACTATTCTAGTACAGCTTTCATTGCATTTATGAAAAATATGACTTATAGATGAAAGAAATCTGAGGTATTCCCTTTCCAAATGTTTTTTACTCGCATAATTTAACTAATTAATAAGCTATCAAAAGTGAGTCTTTCTGCTGTTTTGAATATCAAACATGCATTTATTTAATAGTGTTGAAAATATAATATTTAACTCTGCAAGAGACCCAATTATCCTGATTACATGCTCTTTATCTATTTAAATTAAAACAAATTATTTAAAATGATACTGGCACTGCGAAAAAGTGATTGAGTTGTTTTGTTTTTAGTATCTATTACAGCTTACATTAACTTTATAGAAAACATTTAATAAGACCCTAAAAGTATCCCTTTTGCAAATGGTGGCAGGTAAATGGTTAATGTTGGTCTTTACTTGCATGATTTAGCTGATAAATAACCTATTAAATGTGTTGAAAATATCAATTTAAACTCTGCAAGTGACCCAGTTGTTTTTGATGAGTAGCTTTTCGGCTATTTCAATTAAAATAAGTTGATTCGAATAACAAAAATACTTCTGCATTGAGAGAAAGTGATTGAGGTATTTGTATGTGATCACTTGACAAAAACAATGGGATATTTATGTTGGATTGAGGATTATTGGATAACTGTGGCAAACAAATGTTTAGGATAGGTACATGTTTTGTTCAGCAGGATAATCTCCACATACAGTGGCGATTCTAGAGTCTGTGGGGGCCCTAGGCAAACATTCACCCCCGCCCCCCCGGAGCGGAACAAGGCAACAAAACTTAAGATAAGAATAGCCTTTTTTGTTACTTTAAGTTTAACTGTTTGTTTTGTTTTCATAGCTCCCTGGGAAGAAGTATGTCGCTGGTTATAACGCAGATGTGGGGGACAAACTCATCTGGCTGAAGTGAGTCTGAGGCCTGTGAATGTCATCCGCTGATCCGCTCGCTGAGTGACCTCCAGCCCACGTGTCCATTATTGATATAGTTCTATCCTGTTATAATAATAATATGTATGTATTAAAATAATCTACAACATGTCTTGTTTTGTTGCGACTCTGCATGCCAGAATTAAAGAAACATCTAGGAACATGGGATCATCCCACAACAAGGGTGGGTCACACTGATTACAAGTGGCAAACAGCTGGAACAGTCAGTTTCTCTAAAATCAAATGTAATCAAGCAAATGTTTACCCAAATTAAACATGTGTCTTACGGGGCTTTACAGACTGCACAACAAGGAAAAAGGAGAAGAAACACAACCGCTGTCCTTTTTAAAGCTACTCCCCCAAAATGATCATAATTAACATGTTTCTAAAATGCATTTCTTACATTAGCTTTATTAACTGTGATAAGCGTCAAAGAGTCAACAATCAAAAAGTGACAGCTGACATACAGAACTGAACAAAGCCAAAGGGAAAAAAAAACCTGTCCATTTCTTACGTGTCCTCTTAAAGAAGGGCTCTCCAACACGTAGCTCGCGGGCAGCTTTTCAGTAGCTCACCGCTCAATTATCGATTATAGCATAGTAAGGTTGCTTATTGACTTTTCGGCCGCGGCAGGACAATAACGTTTTTTTATTTTAGAATTTTTTCTGTCACACAAATATCAAATTGGTCAGTGACGCAGAGATCAACTAACAGACGTGCAGTCAGAGATCAACAGCAGAATGACCCGCTCTGAATCAGGCCCTGTCGCTGCGGCTCAGACACACACAGGGAGGGATTTGTGTTTTTTGAAAAAAACTCGTTATCGTCATGTCAGGTTTTTGGTGGATTTAATCAAGTCTTGGATTGCAGAGTATGAATGTCCTCTTGCTATTTTCAGTTGATAAATACTTGTGTAAAGTTTGTGAAGGCAGGAGGAAAGCTTCCGCGATCATCGTCTCCTCCGTTCCTCCAAACCCCGCCCCCTCCCTGCAAATAATGCACTATTTTGCACCACATGCACTATTTTAGTTTTTATAATGCTGTTGTAAATACTCCCGTTGTCTGCTGTGTTCAGACTCAAGTCATGTGTGTGATGCCACAATCAGGACATTCAGTGTCCTTCTTTAACAGAAGACCGTTGTTAGAAGCTGCAGCTAGACTGCAGAAGCATTAGTTTTTGTTTTTTGAGGATGGAACAATTTCACACACAGATATAGGGAGGCTAGAGCTATACAATTGATTTATTATGGTTTACAATTTAATGTCAAGACGAAGAAGAAAAAGATGGCTGAACAACTGTTCAGTGTCAATCCTCTGGAGATCTCCAAAATAATGTTCAGCTTAAGTCTCAGCAAAACTCACAACATTTCTGGAGCCTTATAGACCCAGAAAACTATCAGAACATTCACCAAGCAGCACTGAACATGTCAGCTTTATTTGGTTATGTTCTACATACCTTTGTGAATCAGCTTTTTCTGACATGAATGACATCTAAATACAGAACAAGACTGACTGACGAACATTAAGTGGGTACACTCCAGCATACACCTCTATTAGACCCTCCAGAAAAACGCGGGCAAAAATCCTTGATTGTGCGGGCTAAATTCCTTGATTAGGAGGGCTAAAATCCTTGATTATGCGATTAAACATGCGGGGTTTTATGCGGTGAAATTGCGGGAAGTTAGGAAATTTGCGAAATATACTAAATATGCGGGGGAAAAGAATAAAAAAAATTTTAAATATTGGGCTGTCTTATTTATTCTCTCTCACACACAACCTGCCACTAACGTTAAACCCCTTTACTATTCAATTAAACACATTCAATGTTTATTTATTGTAAAAGCAATTGGGCTATTTTAATCTCACACACACACACACCACCCCACCCCCCCCACCCACACACACACACACNGAAGGAGTCTCTGAGTGGCTGCGTTCTGTGTAGAGAGCAGGGCAATGTCGCAGTAAGATGATCTCTTGATTAGGGCTGCACGATATATCGTGTCGTGGCGATAATCGCGGACTTGCGATATTAAGTAGGCAAATTAACTCAAACATGTCATGTTACAATTATTTTGCTGCCTGCTACAAAGTGTCAGGGGTACTTGAGTGAGTGACATGCAGGCTCTGCATGCACAGCAAACCACCAATCACTATCAAATCTCCAAAGCAAACGGACGGTGATTAAAGGTAAAAACACTGAATAAAGTCGTTTCATGTGTTTCTCCAGGGCAGTTCGGCGCTGCTAACCGAGCTAGCTCAGCTTGTTGCTCTGACAACTTAAGTTCCAGACGTCCGTGACTAAAATCCTTCATCCGGTTAAATATAGTTAGAAAAATACCAATTGTATAACATTAAAGTTCAAGAAAGGATGGTTTGCGAAAAAAAAATAAAAACTGTCTTTTCTTCAATTCCTGTATTTTTTCATATCGCAATATATCGCAGGGGGGGAAAAATGCGTGCAGCCCTAAGCACAGTGTCAAAGTAGAGGCACACAATTCAAATATGAACCAAAAAGTGTGCCTAATATGTCCTCTTTAAGTACTTTGTAATGCTCGGATTATTATAAATCACAGCATGCTGTCAAGACTTACAGTATTTTAACAAAAAGAACCTCAAAACATTTCTAAGAAAGGTTTAAAGATGATAATCCAAAAAGCTTCATGAAAGAAATCAACATTGGTTTTTATCGGATATGCTAATACAACAAAGTTTGTCCTGTTTTGATGGAAAAACTTGTCACAAAATCAGCTGATGTAGATAGTTAACTACATTGCATTTAGCTGACGCTTTTATCCAAAGTGACTTACAATAAGTGCATTCGACCAAGAAGATACAAACTTGAAGAAAACAGAATCATATAAGTACATCAGGTTTCATAGAGCCAAAACATTTCAAGTGCTACTCAACTGGCTTTAGATAAGCCAGTCCTTTATTAGTATATAAGTGCTTTGTTAGTAATTTTAATCGAAAGAGATGAGTTTTCAGTCTGCGCCGGAAGATGTGTAAGCTATCTGCTGTCCTGATTTCAATGGGGAGCTCATTCCACCATTTTGGAGCCAGGATTGCAAACCCACGTGTTTTTGCTGATGTGAACTTGGGTCCCCCTCGCAGTGCGGGTGCAGCGAGCCGTTTGGCCGATGCAGAGCGGAGTGCACGTGCTGGGGTGTACGGTTTAACCATGTCCTGAATGTAGGAAGGGCCAGATCCATTCACAGCATGGTACGTAAGCACCAGTGTCTTGAAGTGGATTCTAGCAGTTACTGGAAGCCAGTGAAGGGAGCGGAGGAGCGGTGTGGTGTGGGAACAATTTGGAAATTAATGTTTGAATATGTGCACGTCCTTTTCCAGTTCATGGAATGTGTTTGCGAGAGACCCGGAGAAAACCACATGGAGACATTTCCTGAAGGGTGAGCTATTTAAAACTGTATATTGATCTTTTGAGTGACTATAAAGTCAACACCTGCTGAATCCTCTTTTCCCACCATCTTTTCCTATAAACTAGTTTGAGTGATAAGCTACTGGCGGCCATTAGCAGCTGTTATGTTAAGCTATCTGTTAGGCATACTGAGGAGTTTATAGCATACACTTTATCTGATAAACACAGGCAGCAAAGATACACATGTAAGATAAACTATCTGGAGTTGATTTACAATAAGCTGGTGTGATCACTCAAAGCTTCTTTCTCTTTTGATTTTTCAGCTATGAAATGTCAGGGAAAGATGTCCTTTCTTCTCCAAAGGTAGGTTCACATTTCCTTTCCTACGATCCTCCCTCTGTCTGTTGGGTTGTCTTTTAGCTCTACTCATTCTTTTACTTATACACCATTGTATTGGATGGCTGTGAAAGAAAAGGAACGGCTTGATATTGAATCTCAATATGTTTTGTATTGTTTGTCAGGAGCATCAAGTTTCAAAGACTGCCAAGTTCCAAATGCGTCAGATGCTTGCTCAAACTTGTTGTTTCGTTTTTTAAACAGTTCCTGATTCAGATGATAGTTTCACAAGTTTTAGACTGTGCTGTTTGGGCTGAGTTCTGCTTTCAGTTAGTCCACATCAAACATTAGAAAGTTTGAGCTTCTGCACTGAAATGCAGTTATTATGTCTACACTATCAACTAACATCTTGTAGGATGAGTCAAAAATAGATCAATTAAAATAAAACAAGAATACAAATGATGTGCAGTTGCAGTTCATTGCCTGGTACATATGAATATTCCTTAACTAAACAGAAAAGCAGTGGCAAACAAGCATGGTAAGTTCTTATTACTAATCTTTGTTTGACCGGTGTGATATTAACCTTCACAGCAGTTGTGTCTCTCTTACTAATCATTGTTCTATGACACTATCACATCTGATTTGTTGAACTGAACCTTTATTCCAGTTCACAGAAACATACGATTTCACTTTTTACAAAGGGAGATTTTAGAAAATCAGGAATTCTCCCATTGTTGTTCTTACACAAACATACAGCAGCTCCTCAGCCAGCTGTTCAAAACATTGTAGAAATTCTTTATACATTTTGTGTTGCTGTCAGTGTGATTAAAAAGAAAAATTCACAATTCTTAATCTGATCATCTCCAGTCCTAATGTTGTCGAGGACCCCTGAACAGAATCATGCAGCGTTGCTTTTCTAAGCAGCCCAGATGGATTTGAGTAGAGTAGCAGCTCAGGCTGTGCCACAGAGCGGCCATCTGGAACTCGGTTAACACCTAAACAAGCAGGCCAAAAAAGTTCCTTAGTAGCATGGAAAGAGACAAAACAGTGCAGTTTGATCTATTCAAGGATTACTGCTTACATAGTGTACTGTAGTGTAGTGTACAGTGTAGTGTACAGTGTAGTGTACTGTAGTGTAGTGTACAGTGTAGTGTACAGTGTAGTGTACTGTGTAGTGGTGTACAGTGTAGTGTACAGTGTAGTGTACTGTGTAGTGGTGTACAGTGTAGTGTAGTGTAGTGTACTGTGTAGTAGGGCTGTACCCGAATATTCGACTATTCGAATAGTCGTTCGTTGGCCAACTATCCGGGTTTCAATTTCATTATTCGGATATTATTATTTATTTATTTAAAAAAAAAAAATTCAAAGAAATATTTTTTTTTTTCTAAATGTATGCTATTAATAAAGACGAATTGCCATATTCTTATACTATATTTATACTTTTGCACTGTTAAAATGCGGAAATATATACAATCTCAGCCTGTGCTTCTGACATCGCGTTCACTCACAGTCACGAATGCAAACGGCACGCTTCACACCTTCAGCTGTGTGGGACCATTTTAAATTGGACGACGGTAAGAAGAATATGTGCCAAATATGCAATAAGCAACTGGCCTACCACGGTGGCTCAACAACTCTGAAAAGTCACCTGGATGCTGTAAGTAGTAGCCTAGCTTAGCTTAGCTGTTGTCAAGTTGCCATGATGAAGCTGCTTTATCCGCCGTTTAAACTGTAACGTNCAGGAAACAACACCAGTAACCCAGCTAAAACTGTCCGCTCCTCGCAGCAGCAAGCCCCGCAACGTCCCGCCAACACGGCACCCAGACCCCACGCAGCATTCTCATGTTTGTCATTACTGGTGTAATTTTCTGGTTGCTAACGCCATTGTAACACATAATCACATGTTCCGCTGTAACGGTGGTGGACTCATCAGAACAGAGTGGGCGAGCTGACCAATCAGAGCACAGTGGGCTCATAGGGAGGGGGGGGGGCGAGGAGCTCCAACAAGCCGTTTAGGACAGAGAGTGAATACACATATATACAGTAGAGATGTTAAGATTCACCGATTCGCATCGGTGCACCGGCATAAACGTTCAAGATGCGAGTGCACCGGTTGAAAGAGTGTACATCGGCTACAGTTTGGGTTGAACCGGGTTGAACTCGCGATGCATCGATTGCGTAGCGTCTNCGCATCACAGAATGTAAACAACACTGTATAGTAGAGATGTTAAGATTCACCCGGTGCACTCGCATCTTGAACGTTTATGCCGGTGCACCGATGCGAATCGGTGAATCTTAACATCTCTACTATACAGTGTTGTTTACATTCTGTGATGCGCGAGCTGATGACGTCACGTCAAGACGAGTTAACTTTTTTTTCTTCTCAACTTTGTGTGGAAAAATGAGGGGATTATGCGGCCTTTTGATAAATATGCGGCTTTCTAAAAATATGCGCCATTTTGCTGATTATGCGGTAAATTATGCGATTGCAGAATCGCGTTTTTCTGGAGGGTCTACTCTATGGTGGACTCCATGCAGCGCCATTCATCTCACTAACTGTACAAAAGAGTGAAATGCTTGTAAGGTGGTGATTAAGGACATTTATGCGAATTTTCAGGGAAGTACTTACTATGTGGGCCATAATAATATGTGAGACATTTTCGTTTTCTTGGACCTTGATGTGAAGTTAAGAGTTTTGATAAGCTTTAGGTATTGCAATTTACATTTTTTCAAAGTAGCTCTCAGATGAAGAAAGGTTGGAGACCCCTGTCTTAAAGCAACTCAATTAACTGCTGTAAGTGCAAAGCCAATATGTGATGACAATAACATAAAAGTAGCTTTTATTCTTGCCATGGTTGGCCATCACTCGTATAAAGAATTGCTTTGTTCGAAAGGAAATCAATAAAAGTGGCAGCAGCGCTGGGATCGGGAATGAAGCGACTACATAGTCAGGGGCAGTTCTAGGGGGGGGGCGCAGGGGGGTGCCAGTGCCCCCCTAACACTGACACTGACCCCCTGTGCCCCCCCTGAAAAAGAAAAAAAAAGAAAAGTTTATGATTAAACGATTTTGTCTTTCTAGTCTGACCCATTAGACTAGAGCGTAAAAACTGTAACTATAAGTATGTAAAATAAATATGTGTACTGAAACAAATACCAATAACTGTATTGCATTGTTTTCTTATGTGCAATTACTTCATACTGTCTTTGTCTTTTTCGTCCCGCATTTATTGTTCCCCCCTCAGAAAATAACTGGCCCCAGCCTGGCCCCCCCAGTCAAATTGGTCTAGAACCGCCACTGTACATAGTGTTGGATATGTCTGAAAATGCTTGGTCAGCTTCCTGAGAAAAGCTGACAACCTGGACACTGCAGGAGTTAATTTACTCCAAAAGGGGGCAGTAGTGCAACAATAAGACTGCAAGCTGCAATTCTAAACCTAAAGAAGAAGAACCTGGGGGGTTTTATGGGGGTGTTTGGCTGCTGCCAGTTTACATCAAAGTTTATAGCCATGTCTTGTGGTTGAATATGAAGATGATTTCATGTAATGCAATGAATCTGCCAGCTGAAGCTACAGGGGCGGTAAAGTCCAGTTGTTTAGATGACTTCTCTGCTCATTGGCTTTAATCCTGTTTGTCAGACAGCCAAATACACAAATGACCACGTCAATGTCACTGATCATCCTCCCTTATCCCTAACGACGTTTTAATACAACTCATGTCATTCACATATATTTCTCTACTTCAATTAGTCAATAATCTGAATGTATATACAATGGAGTTTATTGCATTTCTATGCTTTTTTACCATCAAATACAGGTTATGTATGTTTGGTATATTTGGTTATATTGTTTTGGTATTTTCAATTTGACAAAAGCCTCAAAATGTTTGTCTGTAAGCCAAATGCCATTTTTCCTAGCCCAATTTGATAAAAAATAGACACATTTGCTAGAAAAAGCCCAGTCTTGCAACACTGAGTTCTCCAATCTGCCCTCTCTTTCCTCAAGAAACACATGTAGTACATCCACAGGTATTTTGACAACAGCCGGTGGTCTATGCAAATCAAATAAAGGACACCTCTGTAGCCACCCCGTTAGAGCATGCACCGAGTTTGGGTCAAGCCCTTTGCTGCATATAATCACCAATAGAAAAAGGCAGAAAAGCCCCCAAAATGTACCTAACAAAAGCCAATATTCCACAGAGGTTATTTTATATTAGGCCTAATATCTTGGGGGAAAATGTCAAGTACTTCCATGAAGGAAGTAAAGGGGACATTTTGTGTTTCAGTTGCTTACTGAAAACATATGTGCATTAGCAGTTAAGACAGGCTTACTTTGTTGTGTGAAGATTTGATGGTGGCTGTCAAATTTTCAATTTCTTCTGTTTTTGTAATATTAGCATTAGCCTAATCTAAGCTAGATAACTGGGTTTGTTTACTTTTCCCTCCTCTGGTTTACTTCAAATGTCTTTCTATGTATAATTGCTTGCTTGTTGTTATTTTTAAATGTTTTTGTTTACACAAAAGTCGGATTCTTTTAATATGAAACTGCTTAAAGCCCTTGGTAATATTACTGACTTTATAATGCTCTAACATGCTATCATCATCTCCAGTAAACACAGTACATTCCCAATTGTTAAACATTTAAAAACATAGGACACCATCATTTGAATTGGTACATGCCTGTGGTCCCCGATCACTTAGCCAACCACAGCCCTCTTTTTAAAGCTCAACAGCGTTTATTTATTTAGTTTTACATTCTATTCTAGCCGGAGCTCCCCTCTTTGAGAGAGATTATTAGTGGCTGTTTTCTGGAGGAGGCTCTGGTTCTAATCAAACATTGATCACCAGCACAGATACAAGGATAAACTGGGCTCAGTGGCAGAGTATGCTGGAGGAATGTGAGCAAATCTCCAATTTCTTTCTTCCCGCTGCCAGATCTCAGCCTGCTCTAGCCACAGCAGATTGGTACAAGGCGAAGACTGTACAATCTTATCTAGAAATATCAAATAGCTCACCAGTTGATCGTAAAACAGTTATTCCCCGCATACCAATTACCTTTCGAGAGCTGGAGACACATACAATCCCTAGAGCTAAATATTAGAAATGTTTTTAATACCACAAGATGACAATTTATAACAAGATGTGGATTGCAGAAGAATTATACAACATCTTCCAACCTACAAAATGCTCTATTTAGTCTTGGCTTGGAAGGGCACATGATGACATGACACATTAAAAAAATAACTCAGTTTTCTTAGTGCTATTATTTAAGAGGCCCTATTCTTCTCTTTGGAGTTTCCCTTTCCTTTCCTTGTTTACTTCCAGAACATAGTGGGTGTTTCTCAATGTCGAGTACGCTTGCTTAGTAGCGCATGTCTGCCGAGCATCTTGCTTCAGAAGCGAGGCAAAAATACTTCCTGGCATTCGGAAAACGAAGAGTGGAACAGACTAGCAAGTGTGGCGTCATATGAGAGGCCCCTCCTTACATTTTCCGCCACAGATTTGGGGAAATTGGTCCGTGCGCAAAGCATTGTGGGGATTTTAAGACCGCGGAGTCTACACATGTGCACCCTCGAAATTTCTCCAAACGAAGTACGCCGGGCTCGGTAGATTTTCCTGGACATTGGAACAGCACTTCGGCGGCACTCGATGTCGTAGTATGCTTGAAATAGTGGCTCTGGAGCAGCTTTACTCGAGATTGAGAAACACCCAGTGACATCCCTACGAAACACTTGAATTTCTATTGGCTAGCACTCCAACACATTGTTCATGGTAGGCTAAAGGGTGGGACATCTCTAAGATGTTGACCAATTACAACTAATTGGCCTAAACAATCAGACTGGGCTCTGGTAATGGGCCCGATAGATGTGGAGTGCAGTATGAGAAAAATATAGACCTTTTTGAACATTAGAGCATGGAAACATGTCACAGTAGAAGCACAAAATACAAATATGAACCTGAAAATGAGCACAATAGGTCGTCTTTAAGCATTGAGTATTATATTTGGCTCGATATGTTACCCTGTAAGAAAATGTTTAATCCACACAGTGTGTACCTGTTGTATGGTGGGCTGAGTCCAATCAGATTTTTTTATTTTTCTAGCATCTTGAAGGCCAGGCATCCATGACCCTGATGCTGCAGCCATCAAAGAACATAAAACATGTTTTTATTTCCACATGTTCAGCCCGGTCGTAAAGGATAAAACTTCTGTGAGAATCAGATTTTATTATTAAATTATTCTACCCTAACAGTCCAGAAGCCTTGTAAAAAAAACATCATTATCTGTCAGTATCTTTTTTCAGATCTTAGAAGGGTCTTTATTCAAACATATGGCCACATCAAAGAGGACCCGTCATGCTTTTTGTGATAATGATTGGAGTATAAAACAAACTCTGCCAACTGGTTAATTGAAATATTTTGAACATGTTATCTGACCACGACTAAGTCTTTAGCGAAAAGAAAAAAGGGATCTGCTTTTTGTGATAATCGGCTTAACACTATTCAAAGAGCAATCATGTACTTTGAAATGTCTGTTTTATCTTCAACCTCTTCATTATCCTGTCATATAAATGACCACAGAGAGCCTCCAGCCCAACACTTTCCTCTTGGATTAGCATATCCTCATGTTTGTTGGCTGAAAAGTGCAAAAATGCTGCATTGGCCCACAACATTTCCAGAGAGAGGTGGATGTTCAAAGAGAACCATATACAGCGTTGGTGGCAAAGCCCGGTTTCTTCCAATGACATTTGGTGTCAAAGTGTCTGGTCTCCCAGAGATTTTCCACAGCCATTGGGCCCAGAAATAGCCTTTTCCAATAACCACGTCTCATGGCCGCTACATCACGTCCGGTCTTTGCTCAGCCACATTAATGGAGGAGGCAAATACTCTGTTGTTGACTATTAGCACATTTTACAACTTTTAGGGCCAATTATTCAATTATGGCTATTTGTGTTAAAAAGAAAACACTGATTTACAGTTGTCTCTATTCCAATGTAAGTCAATGATAAAAACGCCCTATTCGGCTCCATGGCATCAATTTACTGAAGTTGTAATTCCAACGTTTATCCTCTAGGAAGCTTTGCTTTAATGCACACTTCCTGGGGGCTCTCATGAAGCTTGCAACGTTGCTCTCATGTTTCTGCGGTCGACCAGAAGATTGGACAAATTAAACATTGGCTCTAGAGAGGGACTTACACGTTTCTATGTCGAAGTTTGAGTTTGACTACATTGAGGAAAAAACGGACTGCCACTTGGAAAGGGAAGTAAGGGAGGAACTCAACCTCACTGCTCAGATGTCACTAAATCCTAATGGTACTTTTTGTCCTGTGTTGACTAAGACAGAAAAAGCGCTACATAAGTGCAGTCTATTTCCATTTTCCATTTAAGTCCATCTTCACAAGACGGTCAACTCTACACTTTAAGAAGTTTTGTTTTCCAAGAGAGCCAAGAAGTTGTGAGGATGTCCAGTCCCAGAGAGACGTCTCCTCCATTGCCGAGAGCTGGTTCTGCCTCTGTAAAATTTATTTTATGTTATTCTCTTTCCATCACTTCAGACCCCGAAGTGCCCCAAAGGAGCCCAAGGGGAGCTCTGTGTGACGGGTCCTGGAAAGATCCGAATACCCTGTGTTGAATGGGAAGTTGCCTAGAGCAGTCGAGGTATTTCTGTCTGAGCAGTTGCTATATTCAGGTGTGGTAGACAGTTACATCCCTTATAACAAGCTCAAACTGCCCTAGGAACTGAAGAGGTGATAAATGTTAAAGAAGGAAAAGGCTGAAATAAAAATAAATAAATGTGCTTATTATAAAGTTCCCCCCATTTGTTTTAATGTCAGTTAACATACAATACTTCATTTTAAAAAGCTAAATGTAGCATCCGATGCAACCTGACTGATTACAGCATCGGAAAAAGTTGTGAGTCAAGACGGAAAGAAACGAAAGAAGCACTTTACAGGTCACTCAAAGTGCAACAAAGAGAGAAATCAGCTGTGGACAGTCAGCAGACAGGGGGGCCGGGGGCCTGCCAGGAGCTGAAAAGAGGTTGTCTACTTGCACTCCTGGTGCCAGAGCACCAAAGCTACTCAGACAAAGGAAGTTTGAATAATTGACAGCACAGCAGCCTGGTGCAGTCACACTGAACTAATGGAGGATGAAAAACATGAAGTCTGGAGAAGGGGAAGCTGGCCCAGTACCCTGTCTGGGATAATGTGACACAGAGGTCTTATCAGGGAGGCGAAAAGGTCACATTTCAGAAGGGGGACCGATCTGGAAAAAAACAAACTATTGGTGAAGTGAAACCCACAGACTGAACCGAAAATAAATTCAGCACAAACTGTCAGGGGAGTTTGAGAGCTAAGAGAAAACTTAATTTTCAGGAGAGTGCCCGGGTGAGACAGGCAATCAGCAGCCAGTAATGGAGTGAGATGTCTGTCAGCAAGAGGCCACACTCCAGGTTTTAATCCACAATGTTTACTGGGAAAGCAATACTCATTGGGTAGAACTTTCTTTAACAGAACTTTCTGCAGATGTTTCTACTGAAACTCAATGAAAATGGAAATTCAGAGACAATAGCGGGGCGGCTTAAAAGAAGAATTACAGGAAGTTTTGAACTGGTAACTTCGATAAGTTAGCTACCTTTATTATGTTGCAAGATAATGAGTTTCTGTGGAAAGGAAACCTGTGCAAAAAGCAGAACAATCATCTGTTAGCCAAACCCTAACCTGTGAAGATTACTGTAGCAACAAACCACCCTTAAGCTTCTCTAATTGTTTACTTACAAGAATACATGTTTGTTATACTGCAAGTGTTTTAAACTAGTATGTTTAAATATGAAAAAGTGGCATTATTTTAATAAATATTTGCTAGTTGCTAATGAGACCAGGTTTCATTTTGTTGACATGTTAGAATAACATATTTTTGCAGAGGGAACATTTGTATCACTCCATACATCTAACAATACTGCCAACAGCCATAACAAAAAAAGATATATCTATCGTCGCCATTTTTACGAATAAAAAGTTCAATAAATCAGATTATTAATAAAATATGAACACCCTTCTGTAAAACATTCAGAATATAGTGAGGAATCAAACTGAAGAATATTCATTTAAGTGGGAATTTTCTTCAAATATATGCATAGTTTTATGCATTTTCTAAGAAACTACAGGTTAACAAGGTAGAAATATTTGACTGCTATCACCATGAAACTTCCCCAGTAGATTACATTCATCAATAATTAATCACAAGTTTTTTCTGACATCTCATGTTTGATTTATATCTCTTTAAATAAATCATGCCTTACTACCAGTATTCATTTATACTTACCTTACCTAATTTATACATTACCTCAACATTAAAATAATAATAAGGAGATACTGTACTGTGTACTCAATCCCCTCTCATGCCTTGAATCAGTAATATACATGAATAAATATAGATGAAGGATAGAATTTGGTAGATTTAAAAGGAAAAATCCTGTCATTTATCAGCTGGCTGAGTCTGTATCAGGAGAATGAATGGGTTTCAGAGTTGTGGAGCAAAATAGTGACTACACGGGCTTTGTCATGTGTTAAGGATTTTTGGAATTGGACATCCCTGCAGAGCACTTCGCTAAAAGCCGACATTAAACTTTCATCTAAAACTCACAGCTTCCAGGATTAAAACTAATTTACCGCTATGCAGCAGACTGGTATTCAACGTGTTGCATCAGAAAGAAAAAATGTAGCTCCATGGAAATGCCTCGGGAAGCCTAGCAATAACTCAGAGATGAAGCTGAAGGGGAGATTATTGATGCTGGAGTTCATTTCTCAACGGCAGTGAGCTGTGGCTGCTGCACGGTATCATGGGAGCCCCTGAGCCTGGAACCAAAGCAGCTGGGAAAAGAAAGGTTAAGTCCCACTAATCATAAAGGTTAATTACAATGTATTAAGTACCTCGACAAAAACTGCTTACGATAATAACTTCATGTCTTTTTCAGGCTGTATGTTTATTTATGAAGGGCTAAAAATCAAGCCGGTGTGATGATAACAAACCAGGCTTTATTCTGTGGGCAGCAGATGGCAGTGTTGCTATCTGGATCCGTGCAGTGTGAAGAGGAACGGTGTTCGTGTGTACCTCTGCACACGTGCCTCTCAGTAACACCGCTGCATGCTGAAATATAGATAGCCTACTTGAGTTATTGTGTGAAACACCTTTCCCTCCTCACTTTGGCTGTTGTTTGTGAGATAGGTGTGTTGAGCTGCGAGGTGAGAGGAGCTAGCTACTGAAATCATTTCCCCGCTGCATATTCCCACCCTAATGTTTTCTTTTTACTGATATATCCTCAATATTCATAGAAACGCATGATGAGTGGGTATAGGAAATTCTGGAAGGAAGGATAAAATATGTAAGGGGTCCGCTGGATGGTTATTGCTATTGCATCGATTTCATGGCCACCAGTATAAACTATTTCATCCTTGGTTCACAGAAACTGCTTTTACTCCAACTGTGTCTTTTGGCAGATGGCTCCAAATCCCCCCCTTGAACCTCAGCAGCTGTTGCTTTAGAGAAGAAGACAGAGGAGCAACATGTGAATAATATGCTTTGTTTCAATTGGCAATAAAACAATGTGCCACAGTTGTTGACTTCATCCAAAATTGACCCAGTGTAAACAGGAAATTAATTATAACTGAATGCTCTTTTTCTGATAAAACATAACTAAATATTAAAGGGGCCCTATTGTGCTCATTTTCAGGTTCATTACTGTATTTTGTGCGTCTACTGTGACATGTTTACATGCTTTAATGTTCAAAAAACTCGTTATTGTTCTCATACTGCCTGTGCTGCAGCACCTCTTTTCACCATGAAACCAGAGCCCAGTCTGCTCTGATTGGTTAGCTGGCCGGCTCTGTTGTGATTGGTCAACCTCTTAGAAATGTCCCACCCCTTAGCCTATCATGTGCAATGTGTTGGAGCGCTATAGCCAAAAGAAGTGTGAATGACCCCTACATAGTGATGTCACCATGTTACTGAAGTAAACAAAGGAGTCCAATGGAGAAAAAAACAAAACGGAAAACCTCAAAAAGCAGCAAAGGTCCCCTTCAATTTTGTGAATGGTTGTTCCTTACATAAATCTTGCTTGGGAGGTATAAGTAACTGGTTGGTGTTTTTTCAATATTTTGTTTATTTTCAAGAAAATCCATGAAAAGTTCCTAACAAAAGTAATTAGTCTTTTTTGAATGACTCCAAATTCCTTTCACGTTGAGTGGCACTCATTTGTTATATTCTTTCCTATACTAAAGATGTCTAACCAAGAGGAAAAGAGAAAATATCTCAAGCAGGAAGGAAGAGTGTATGTTTCAGCTGTGAAACAAAAATCCATATTTGCTGCACTAGTGAGCAGCAGGATGTATGTATGAAAGCACATCTCACTCTGTGCAACAATGGGACTTATTAGAGTGTTGTTAATAGTTCTGGGGCAACAATGGGGTCTATGGCATAGAAAACTGATTTGGATGAACAGACAAGAAGCTGGTTCTTTCTAGTTTTTTCCTTGAAATGTTTATATTTACAGGCTTTTCTACCTGTGACTTTTTATGATAGAAACTGAAGTTTGTAACACTTTCAATTATCTCCTGTACTGGTGAGTTGATTTCAGGTTCATGTTGGTATTTAGTGTCTCTACTGTGACATGTTTCAATGCTTTAATGTTCAAAAAGATCTTTATTTTTCTCATACTGCCTCTTTTCACCCTCTGTCTGAAACCAGAGCCCAGTCTGCTCTGATTGGTTAGCTGGCTAGCTCTGTTGTGATTGGTCAACAGCTTAGACATGTCCCTACTACAGAAGTAAATAAGGAGTCAAATGAAGGCGTTTCAGAAAGGGGGGGAGTGTGTTTGAGAGAAACTCCCTCTGGAGGGAACACAGGTATTTAAGCCTTTGCAGACCATTGACATACACATAACACACTGCAGGAAAGGGAAACTCACAAAAAGCATAATAGGGCCTCTTTAATCAAAGCGTTGGCTGTAACTGTGTTTTTCAATTACTTAGAATTGATCCGTGCTGTACAAGAGTATGATTTCTCTCCACATCTCCATTCCCCTGCCGCTCAGCTTTCACATGAGTGATGTTGTTCTCTTCCACAAACACACTTGCGTCATCATCTGCGTGACATTTATTTACAGCCAACAGCAATATACCAATCCCAAACAATGGAGTCAAGTTTCACATTATGACAAGCATTGTTCTCTGGAAGTGTTTTGAGATAATGTCAAGAACGAATCTCTCAAATATCTTCCTACTTTTTCACCAATGACTGTGCAGTTCAGAGGAAGATATACCGGAGCATGCTGTGCACTTAAACAGATTTCAGAGGAGACCAACAGCAGAGTTCACACTCATCAAACCAAGTGGACTGCATGGCGCATCAGCTGTGGGGACTCTGATGTGAAATCCTCCATAGACACCCTCTATTGTTTGCAGAACATGTCTCCTTCTAGCCAAAGCCACACTTCCAACTTAACATGTCTTTAGGGTTCAGTTTTTGACAGGTAGTGAAGGCGCTTGCTCTTGATTAGGGTATTCCCACTTCACCTTGCCTCACATAAGGCTCAGTTCATTTTAAATCTTCACACATGCTTCTAAGTGTTAGAATGTCACAACATCAGATTGGATTGCTAACAGTAGAAGAACTATGGGAAAAAGTGTTTTTAGGACAATGTGATGTGACATGGTGGCACAGTTCTCTGTCAAATCCTCTGACAGGTCATATAATAGGGTTATTGATAATCTGTCACCTCTGGTACTTTATGTGTTGCTGCGGTTCATGTGATATTTGAGCGAAAGCGCCTCAAGTACTTGCAAATTCTTCCACCGGCATTACACTGCATGAATGATGTGTGCAACATTGATCTGAGCTGTTATTTCCATACTGTCTATTTCCAGAAAGTGTTACCAATATTTCCCTTTAGAATATATGTGGCTGAAGAGCTGTGTCGGATTATTACTGATATCTAAAAACAGGGCAAGACACGAGAACATGAGTTAACTATCAGATAAGAGCCATAACCAGATATGAATTTATTAGAGAAGTTGAGCCAAAGACGCACAGCCTTGCATTCTTTGTTGCTTCTCCTGAATAAAAGCAGGATGCATGCCTCCTTCAAGATCAACAATAACATCAGTGTTTAATTAAAAACCAGAGCTGTGTTCTATATTCTGATTATTAATATCTCCATGTCAAACTATAAAAAAGTTTAAAAAACAACATGTTTTCTAGTTTACATGTAGGCATCTCCTGCAGATTCCTGAATAAACACTTAAACCAAAACTAAGGGTCTTGAGACTGTAGGGAGTCAAAAGAAAGCTGGGAGGGGCTAGATACAGGAAGTAAACACTTTGACTTGCTAATAATGGGTTTGTTTCATCAACTATTTTAAACACAGGAAAAAAATACAATCCAATACCTAGTAATAGTGAAGTGAGCAGGTGAATTATTCCATGTTAAACCACCACTAATACCCAAGCTCCAGTGAACGCCCACTATGAGTGAAAAATGACACATTAAATAAAAACACCTTCAATTTGGCTCAAACAAAGCGATGTAACGTATTCCCATACTTTTTGGGGTAATAACAATTGACGTGGTATTCATCAATATTCCTGACTTACTGTCTGCTGTGTATACGGTACACATGTGGTGGTAGGAAAGGAACAGGATGTACAGTACATAGCAACAAGAACGGGATAAATGGAGCCAGTCCTCTGTGGAAAAAAACACCACCCTGTGTGCCATTTTCAGACTGTAATTGAGTGTCCTCCAGCCTCCTGTGCTGCCTGTCCCTGAGCTGCTTCACTCAGAGCATTGTGTCACATCTTGAGAAGCACTTCGAGGAAGATAACTCAAAAATATGTCAGCTGGTATCTTCAAGGAATTCGGGGCTCAAGTGAAGACTTCATCTCCTTTGTTCGAGCTTTCATCACGATCTTCCAGTGTGTTGACTTGGAAAATCCCTCATTTGGATGAGAGTGAATTTCTTTGCAATATCTGACAAAAGGTCCTACGTGCTGCCTGTCTTGGAATCTTCTGCTAATTAATGTGCGTGATACAGGCGTGCAGGATACATTTGCAATTGGTTCTTGATAAATCCGCCTGAGACGATAGTGTGAATGAAATTTCCTTCGTTATCTTGTGACTGGTACAAATGGTTGTATAGCAAATGTAATTTCCAAGTAATTTCCTTATCTCCAGCCCTGCCTTCCCATACAATAGCATTGCTTCTAATACTTGTGGAGAAATAAGACCATGAGATGAATGACAACTATCTCCTTTGTTTCATCTTACAATTGTGGCAGTGTTTTTTTTTCATTCGCTTGGAGCACTTCGGAAGGATATTCTCAAGGAGTTGCAAGTGATGGACATGAGGAGGTGCCCTTTGCTGCAGCTCAAAGAACAAAGCAGTGAAAAGGAGCAGTGAGTTTCATGATTGACAATCTGCAGCCAAGCCCTCTGTGGGGTTGTTAATCTTCCCCTGCGAGTGCAGGAATTATCTTGCTGGACCTACTGCCCTTTCGCTAAGAATAAGAAGTCAAGTTTGGGAATTAGACAGCGCGAGGACGTGCTTCATCTTGTTTCAGCTCCACAAGAGAGGAATTTTAGGGAGTTTCTCATTCGCCTCAATAAGAAAGTTAGGCAGATTTTTCCCAACAATTTAATTTAATCTAAATTCAAAGATCAAAGCTTCCTGGGGGAGATTGTGTTGGACAGTAAAGGTCTTGAAGGACGAGAAACGCAACCTAAGGACGCAACTTGAGTTAGTGAATTAAACAAGAGATAAACAGACGCTGGTTAAGATTGTCCTTACATCATGTTTTGGATCAAAGGATTAGTTTGACACAGGGTTATTTCATGCCAAGAGTGAGATGAGAAAATCAATACCAATGTCAAAATATATTTAATTCTGTCTTCACCTCTGCTCTGTTCAGGTCCTATTTCATTTGTGTACACATTATGTTATTTCATGATCACAAACAAATGCCTGGTGATATTTTAAGATACAAAACAACAGTTTCTTTATCACAAAGACAACAGCTAAATAACTTAAAGTGGACCTATCATGCCATATTTGAATAATATAGTGTAGGACCATACCTATATAAGGCATATTTATACTTTTCATTTTTCAAAATACCAAACAGATCATGCATTTTAGCCATTCCCATGCTCGGATTATGTGAGAACAGCACCACCTGGTGGCCTGAAATATGTACTACAGTGTCTCCAGCGCTTTCGAACGGCAATGTCCGTGGCTGTCTCCTCCTGATTGGTGGAGTTGGCCCAATAGCCGTAGCGCAACTTCTGTGACGACATAAAAGTGTTCAAATCTGGATCAGTCTGTATCAGATCCGTTGCAGCCTCTTTTTTAGAGATTTGTGTATGGAGGAAAATAGAGAGGGTTGTGTTTTCTGACACTTGGTGAGTTCCCTGGAACACCGGGGACACATATTCATGTACAAAATACGTACAAAAGTGCATTTTGCATGATAGGTCACCTTTAAGTCATAAAAAGTACTTGTCATTTGCTGAAGAGATTTTTACTGAAATTAGCATGTTAATTGACTAGCCGCACTCCTGTAATATCACTTGTTCCTCTTGAGGCGATAGTGAGTCACTGTAGAGCAAACCCAACGCCAGTCTAGCAACTGAAGAAGTGATTATGTTTTTAGGCCGGCTCAGAAGTTAGCATCTCAAAGTTAGGCCCAGAAGTTAGCATCTCAAAGTTAGGCCCAGAAGTTAGCATCTCAAAGGCTCCTTCAACCAAAAAACATGGGATTTTCCATTGGATGTTTTGTATGATACAGCAGAATAACTTCCACATAATAACCCTTCTTATATGATTTTTGAAATATAAATGCAATCGTCAGAAGAAAAAGCTAACTATAGGCTATAAACGTACTACATCCCTGTTAGTAGTCTCACTTTGTCACTTGTTAGCAACCACCGTTTTTATGACACATAGATACTATAGACACCAGTGGGTTATTTACTGACATATTTTATGTCGTAGAACAAAACATGAAAATCTCCTAAGTTTTTGTTAACGACAGACCGTATTTCAGGCATCCAACCAAAAAGCAGTCAACTTCAAGACGAGAGAACCAGAAGTGGTAAAATGCTAACTAATTTCCTGGTATTCGGGACTCATTCTTTCACCACTCTTTACAGGATGTGTGTATGTGTTGATAGTTTGTTTATTGGATTGAATCCAAAAAGGCAGCAACAAGAACGAACAACTTGTGCTTTAGTTTAGTTCTCTCCGGCAGACTGTGCCGAGATGAACACTTGTGAACCCAACCGTATTCTCGCCCTGCTGTTAGTGAGTGATTGGCTTACTTGTTTATTGTGTTTAACTGCTGTCTGTAAATGTAGATTGTGTAAACTCAATACTAGAGGTGACATTTTGCCCCCTGTTTGTTTGGATCACGTGACAAGCCATGACAGATTTCTCCTTTAATCTAATGTTGATCACAGACTCATTATTTTCTTATCTCAAGCAAGCAGTCTTGCTGTGACAACAAAACGACTTTCTTGCGAGCAGATTATGGAAGAAACATAGTAAACAAATGTACAGATCTCCAGCATGGAGCTGGGAATGAGCTTCCTGTTGTGCATGGAAATCAGAGGGAAATATGTAAAATGAAAATGCTTAATTAACCAACCACAGATTCTAATCTTACAAGATACTTTTGGGCTGTAGGAGGTATATGTTCTAGTTCCCTTTGGATGATTAGTTGTCCATTGAATACATCTTCGATAAATGGTTGCTTGGTTATTTTAAAAGTGGAGAAAGCGTCAAAGAAATGAAACAAACATTATGAAACAATTTCACTTCATTATTCAGTAAAGTTCTGTTTGAACTAGTGTTTCTGATTTGATGGTGGTTTTATGTATTGTATTGTATTATTATGACTCACATATAGTAATGGTTTCTTGCTTCATAGGTCAAGTAAGAAAGTATGCACATTCAAGAGTTCTTATTTATACATTTCTTGCCCTCATTTTGTATAGCTCTGGCCATTTAAGTGGACACTCATGGGCACCATTCTCAACTAGTAAGTAGAACTTTGGGAAAGTATTGGTTAAAAATAGAAGCAAAAAGACAAAAAAATAAATGAAAATATTCTGAAAAAACTAATTAATACTAAACTGGATCCGGAATTGATTACATTGCTATTACAGAACTTAAAAACGTCAATCAAAGGCTTTTCAAGTAGTAATATCATGTATTCAAGACAGACCCCAGCTCCCTGTAAGTATTTGCATTATGCTGTCACTGATTTCTGCCTGACCTGAACCACGCCAACTGTCGGATGCAAACAATGGGACCTTTTCACAGCAGACATTTTGACATGTAATAGTAGGAAAGTGCAGGTGCAAAAAAAACAGATTAATGATGGCTGAAATCCATTAGGGTAGTCTCAGTTTCACAGGATTGATCATTTGCATGCTGGCTCACTGTCACACTGTCATGGGTTACCGGGACACTTGCATACAATGGACCAATAACTAATCTTATTAGTAACACCGGTGTTTCTCCTACAAGACAAAAGGTCTGAGTCGAAAGGGTTTGAAAGGGGTTTAAATTATGCGGACTGGGTGTCTCCTGTCATCAATGGAAATATCTATGTCTTTATACACTCGAGGGCTGGCAAATAAACGACACAAAAGAACATCTAAATTCTCGCCTGTGAATATCGTGCAGCAAAACTATTTATAACAGCAGTAACACACATTCTTTTTTTGACGTTTTTTTTTGTTTGTTTGATGCCTTCATGTTATATTCTACGTCTACGACATTAACGAATCAGTAAATACCTCACTGGTGAATGTCCGAAACTTCTATGTCATAAAAAAGGCAGTTACTAACAAGTGTCTATGAGGCTACTAAACATTGCTACCATTATGTAGTTTGTTTATAACTTTCACTTTTTACTTCTGACAATTCCATATACGTTTTAAACATTAAAAGTGGTGCTAATATGTGGAGACTGTCCTGCTTCACAAAACGAGCAAGCATTATAAATGTGTGTTTGCCAGAGATACATTTTCTGCAAAATTGTAAAATCTAATGTTAAAAATCCACTTTCTTTTTGTGGAGGAAACCCTTGTGACACATCTATCATAAAACTGGCTGTTGCTAAATGAGACTACTAAACATCTAGCTGAATATCAGCTGCATTTAGATCAGCAGGGATGATGCAGACCTTATTTTCTGTAATATTCCAAAATCCAAAGGGAAAATCACATTATTTTTGTGTCGCTAAAAAACACGCCATGACTGCCCGGCTTCATTCACAATACACTACAGTCATTTCCATTTGGTTGATAGAAAGATCTTCCTGAGAAAGGGTTTGTTTTGCACATTTGTATGCACATGTAAACAAAGCCATTGTGAGTTAAGGTTAGGTTATCTTCTACTTCATCCCAGATAAACAACAGTATTTGTTACTGAAGTGTGCTAGCGGCCGTATTGTTATTCCAGTCACTTCTGTGCTCATGCTTTTGTCTGAGTTTCTCAATCTCTCACTTCCACTTGAGAGCACGCTGTTGGTTAATTGGAATCTTTTTCCCCTCGGCCAGCAAGAGGAGACATGCAGGCTTGTGACAGGGGCAGGGCGCGCACACACACCCACACACACTCACACACACGCCACCCCCCCCCCCCCCCCCCTACACACACACGCAAGCACGCACGCACTCACACACACACACAAATTGGATCCATTAGTATTTGTCGTAGAGTATGTTAATTAAAATTGCTGTCCACTATGTACTTGTAATTACTATCATTATAGTGATGGAGTTTATTAGCGGTTGATGTAAAAGTGGGTGTTACAGAAAGCAGGTTAGAGAGTCAGAACCATTAAAGCCATTCACTTTTTTTTCTGTAAAAATATGATCAGCAGATGTGTTTGTAACATCATGAGTTTTAATAGGGCTATTCAGCAGTGCACACGACCTGCAAATTAACACCAACATGTATTGACGAATGCATCATCCTGATGCTGTGTGAAAAACCTTTACAGTACTTAATGATCTCTGATTTTTCCCTTTATTCCAGGCCTACACTCATTATTTATTTATTAGATTAAATAGACAATATGCCAATATCCATACCTACACAAGGCAATAGAAAAATAAATTACATTAAAATTAATTAAAAGGAAAAAAAAAACAAGGAAATTATTTTCCAAGCGTATTCCCATAATCAAGTGTTTTTTTTAGGTCTGTATGTTCAAGTAAATTAATAAAAAAAAACACATGTTTAAATAGTTCTTCTTTAGCCCTACTATTATGTGTTTTATTTGAATGATTATATATTCTTAAATTAAAGGCCATTGACCAATACTTTACTACTATTTTCCATCTTTCGAAGATAGCGCTAGCAAGCAGCGCAAGTTTGGTGGAGATAAAACATGTCAGTTTTGACGATGTAGTTTGGTGATATGGTTGTTATGCGGTTGATGATACCAGGGTTGCGGATCTGGGTGCAGTGCGTCATGTTTAAGCCGCCAATGGTGACAAAGAAGGACTGGGCAGAACAGGTTAGGTAATTTGGACCGATGATGAATATTTCTAATCTGTTGCAGTTTATTTGAAGGAGGTTTCGATGCTTATCAGTAAATGTGGTGACAGGTGGTGAGGGTTGTGGTCTTGGCGGAGAGGAAAAGATAAGTGTCATCGGAATGGCGAACCACATGGATGCCATGTTGGGGTAGGATTTGTCCGAGGGGACTGATGTACTGTACAGGATGAAGAGGAGGGGACCGAGTTCTGAACCCTGGGGGATGCCATAGGTTAGTGGCCGATGGGCAGTTATTTATGGAGATTTCGGTCAGGGATGAAGTTAACTGAGAGGGTGGTGCCAGTTATGCTAATGGTATATTGAAGTTGTGAGAGTATGTTGTTACTAGGCTAGGCTTGCAATTCATGGTTTTAATGGTTAACTTTACTGGTGATACTTTCTTCTTGGGAAGATGGACAACACAGAACTGTTGGAACATTCTGTTATTCGTTTCTTGCCTTTGCACACATAATGATGCCAGAAGACTCATATTTTAGTTCAAATTGATGTTATTTGCAGCAAATAAGTTGTAGCTCCTGCAGTAGTCTGTTTTTTTCTCTGAGCTGGATAAAAACAACAACAGTGGAAGAAGTAGTGAACTGGATTTGGATCGACAGCTCGATGGACGAGCCCACAGGCAGCCGATGTGGGAGTTGTTGTTCTGGCTCAAGGTGGCCTCGCGGCGCTCTACATACCCTGAGAGTGGGGGCTCCACAGGAAGCATCTCATCAGCGGATGTCTGCGGGCAGACTCTGTTGAAAAGTACTGAAGTCCTACCCTGTCACTTGGCTATAGACTCAGTTCGCCTGCATCTGAATATAAAGGGTTCTTCCTGAAAAAATGAACTATGGTACAGCGGTTTCTACGCCCGTGCATCGAAAATATTTAATGTTTTAGAAACTTAAATTGGCCTGAATTAGCTGTACTTGCTGTTTTAATGTATTCTTATTAGTTTCCAAAGTCTGCCTCACTTCCAATCCTGCTGACTCAGTATCTGTCATTAAACGTACAATGAGAAACTAAAATAATTGTGAAACAGCAGCAATCTCCAAAATAATGCTTGCCTGTGTGAGTAAGAAACCTTTCAATGACCCAGCACACAAACATCAGCAGTGTTATAGCTATTGGTTAAAATACAGCATATAACATTCATCATGATTTCATTCCTCTATTATTTTAGTTTCAGTAAAATAGCAGGAAGTAAAGAAGTGTGCTTAAAAAGAGCGTCTCGTACACCGCAGCTCATTAACTCAACAGTAGGTATGGTGCAAAGTAAACTCTGTCTCCAACTTTTCCTTAATGCTAAAAACAGGTTCTGTGCTCCCCGGAGTTTGTGTAGGTGGCCCTGAAGTCAAAACAGAAAGTAGCGCATCTAATGAATAAGGATTGCAGGTGATTCTACGCACTTCATTGCATTTCTCTGGTGTGTTAGACGCGTTTGTGTGTGTGTGGCAGGGTCTCAGGGACAAAGCAGGGAGAAATTCAACAGTTGGTGAATGGTAGACATGTGAATCAATCTCTGGTGATTTCAAATGAGTACCAGCTGTGAGGCTGTTACCAACATGGAATCATTACTTCACTTCTGTCATTTCATTACATCAGACTGATAGAGGTTCACTCAACACAACTCGTGTCTGGTACACTGTATATTTTCTGCCCAATTTAGCATGATTGGCATGAATAATTATGCTCCACAACCTCTAGATACACAGATGGAGTCCTTTCATAGTCTGCACAGCACGTCTTTGCAAAGATGAATATTGTAATTAACGCACATATTAGAAGGTTGTGTTACTCGCATGATTGTTTTGAGATGTGGCTTGACTGGAAGGCAGGATGACAGGATGCCACAGGCCAGTTTTTTAACAAATATTGTCAATGTGTGTCAGATAAAATGAAAAAAATAATTAAATGGCCATAATTCACATTTTGTTTTCAATTAAAGTGACTTATTAACCTAACTCCTTCACTAAAGCAGAAGGAATAACTAGGTCTTTTTGGCAATTTTATTGCATTTAAGAGGTGTTACTTCATTTTAGATGTAAATGCTTTTGCTACATTTGAGTAAACCACTAAACGAAGCTGCAACCTCTTCCATCATGCAAGCACTCAAATGTTTGTATGATTAACATACCATTAAAGCCAAATGTAATGTCTTTTTATGCATTCAGACTCTTTTTAACATTTGAAGTACAAAGAAATCCCATTGTGAATCCATTTGTTTTCATTGCTAATTAAAAAAATGGTCAGAGGGCTACCCGGCTGCTCTCTGCAACACAGACACATGAATGTTAACTTGCTGAACCCCAGAAATGATAACATTTTAAATTTAGTTTAATCAAAAAGCAGGCAAGGGTCAAACTCAGGTAGACAGCTCAGACGAACTCATCCAACAAGAGACGAGACAGTGAAGCAGGCAGGCAGAGGGAAGAGCAAGGTGAATGCAAAACAGACAATCTGGCAGAGACAGAGAGGAGAGGTGTTTATAGTGCCGGACTGATCAGGGGAATGTGGAGGGGGAGTGGCTGGATGAGTTAGTATGTTGCACAAAGCTGATGGAATGTCTGCCTCAAGTTGTGAAAAAATAACAAATGTGGTCTTAAAGGTCACCTATTATGCAAAATCCACTTTTTCATTTCTTTTATACATAAACATGTGTCCCCTCTGTGTAAAGAGATTATGACAGTTTCGCTCACTTTTTGTCCTGATCCATTTATATCAAAACCTGTCTGAAAATGAGCTGATCAGATTTTGGCCACTTTATGAAAGTAGCCCCCCCCCCCCGGGGAGTGGCTCCTTATTTTCATCTAAAGTAACAGACAGAGAATCAGCACTTTTGAAACAGGGCTGAAACAGAGGGGATTATGGGTAATGCTGCAATGATCTGTTTGGTGTTTGGAGCCAAACACTTCAGAGACATGTTTTGTATATATCTGAGATCTATAATATATTTATGAAAAATAGTATAATAGGGGATCTTAAATGTTAAACACTTACATCATATCATAGGGCTTAAAAAAAAAACACCTTAGTGGCTTAGCTTGTAATAATCTACCACATGTAATTAGGATGCCAAACAACGTTTTTGTTTTCAATCTAATCACAATTAAATCAGACTACAAGAGTTTGGAGGACTAAAAAAACCAAAAAGATGGAGGTAGAAAACTAGACTGATAGATTCTCCATTTTAATAAGAAACAAAAAAGTCAACAAGGTCAAAACAAAGATTAAAAATAAACTACAGATGTCACTGCCTGGCAAAAAAGACAGCCCACCCACTTTCCAGTGAAAAGAAGCATCGGTAGCTAACAAAACAATTGTTTTATCATGCCTTAAAGCTGCTATATCGTTTTTTGCACATTGAACAGCTATAGAAGCCAAAGTTATGATTTTCTTTACTTTTACTTAGAATAAAGGACATGAACGTCTGTGGTAAACACTTCATCACGTCTATATTATGATGTTAATAAGGTTAACATAAATTGTCAAAGTAAACTATTGTAATGTTACACGTCAAAGTAATGACTGATACATTGAATTATGAAACACTGAAAAGCCAAGGACTTCCCAGTTCCAGTGTCAGCCACTTGCCCACTGTGACCGACTGAAAGGACATCGATTCCCGATTGATTTTTTATTTCACCTTAAGTGAGCGGAAATCATCGATCTCCAATGTAATTATTTGCCTGACTGACCATCGTAATTGGGATCTATGTAGGTAAAATATTGCACAGTATTCTTAATTTTTTTATGTGGTCAGAATTTTACTGCCAAATGAGAATGAAGGTTTTCACCCCAAAAGGGGCGTGGCCTAGACGTAGAGGAACAGATGGGTTGCTCTCATCTATACTAAGGTCGACTGAAAACTGCTTAGTCAGGACAAAAGATAAGTGGCTCCTTTTCCAAACTTCCTTGAATACGGGAGAATAGGGCAGATCTAGAACACATTAGCAAAAAGAGGAGTGGGAGCATGTGATAATGGCAAATAACTTATAAATTATCATTCATGTAGTCATCATCAAATATATAGAAATATATATATTCCTGTCCCTAAACAAAAAAAAGCGAGCTAGAAATGGATTGAATTAACATACATAAAAAGCTGGTGTGATCAGCAGGTCAAGGAGAGACTGTTTCAAAAAGTATTAAAAACTTTGAGTATCCTTCTCATTGTAAGCGAAAATATGTCGTACAATGTGCGAAAGCTTTTAGCGTGTAGCAGCTGTAGGCAACATAGTTAGTATGAATAAAATACTTAACCCTTCTGCTAAAGGTTGGTGAAAGAGAAATTATGATATTGTCAACAATGAGTCCTTTGTGATTGAAGTGGGAAGAAAGCACTTAGAGACATTTCTGAGACCGACTTCCACATGTTGCCACATTGAGTATAATTCATAATGCACATTAGCCACACGCAAAAGTTTTCTGTCTTCAAAAAAATTAATAAACTGCGGAACAAAAGAGGAAAACTGGAGTACAGGAGGTGAAAAGCACAGCACGTCTCACACAGAAAGCTGTCACAGAAATAAAGTGAACATTTATAATTGCATACAAACACGAAGCAAAAGTTGAAGGAAATGTTGAATTAGACTCTTTTTCCTTGACACTTGAAGACTCCACTTGTCTTTAGGGCTCAAAACAGAGATTAAGACCTTGGATCAATAACTATTGAATATATTTTTGATGTGCATAGTTTTGCATTTTGCAGCGCTGACCACTTTTATTAATAATTAACAATCTGGCAGGGTTGCAACATTTTCATAATGTTATACAATTGAGAGTTTTTCTAACTGTATCTTTTAACAATGCAGCACTTTTATTCCAATGAACTCATGTCACCTCAGATGGGCTTCTGTATTTAGTTCTCGAGGTTAAACCACCTACATTTAGTTTGGAGGAATCCATTTAGTTTTGAGGACCTTCAATTATTTCAATTTAAGGTCCATCCATCCTTATTCTGGAATTTTAGAGGAAAAAACTGTGAGAAAATAGAGACCACAGTGTTAGAGCAACAGGAGAGGATAATCCAGGTATAAAAGATTCTCTGGTTAGAGCAATATGATGCACTAAATGCATCACTTTTTTATGAAATCAGTTTTAAATATAAAACATATTCTTCATTCATATGAGTACGCTCTGTTGCCAAATATGTCAATCAAACTTGTTTCATGTTTCTGAGCTCCTCTAAATGTTTGTTCAGACACAAAGAAATGTTTGCCTTGTGTGTTTCTGTGAATTTGACCTCTGGATTGTTCCGTTGTTGTTTGATGTTTGCCAAAAAACTGACAACACAAGAGCAATGCAGCGGTGGGCCGGTAAGTCGAGTCTCGACCTTGTGTGTCTGTGGAGGAGAATATCCATCCCCCTGAAACAATGTGCAACCTGACAACGTTTCATAAATTGTTGGTGAATGTGCAGGCTACTTATTGTGTGCAAACATTATCAGAGTGACAAGTGAGAAGTGAAGTCTTCCAACGTGGATAAACCTTAGAACCGCCAGACATTTTTTATACCTAACACCGCCACCGGGGTCAAATTGACCCAGCATTAGAATGCATTGATTTTCAAAGTAAAAGTATTGCTTTAAAAAGAAAAATGGGCCTGTGGTATTGGTATTTTGACAAGCAATTTTGTATAATTGTTTCGTTTATTAACGGTACAACATAGGGTTTCGTGAGGCGGTTGTCGTTGTTGGGTGAAAAGCAAACAGCTGTTTGCTGCGGAGCACAGCGCAAGCAGTCTCCCGTGAGCGGGAGCGCGCTCCTTCACTACAGACTGTCGCTATCAATCTCTCTCTCTCTCTCAATCTATCTCTCAATCTATAAGGAACTGCAGTAGACAAAAGGCGTTGCTATAGCAACACGTCATGTTTGTTTACACGCGAAACCAATAGCGCTAAAAGGGTTGGGGTCAATATGACGCTTGGCGGAAATAGGTATAAATGGTAATTCTTTTGCAGATTTCTTCAATCTGACTTCATATTGACAATTTTTAACAACATAGGGTGCTACATAACACACTTTCAGGAAAAGTCACGGACTGGGAGACTTTAATATGTTATTGAAAAAAAGTTACATACAATAAAAAACAGCTCTGGGTCAAATTGACCCCGTTGGCGGTTCTAGTGTTAACGGCTCTTATTATAGTGATGAAAATAGCATTGAAAAAAAGGAAATGTTGAATACTTCAGAACGGTACCATAGCTGATTGTACTTCTCTTGCATCAATATTAAACTACAGTACATCCAATATATTTCAAAGTCTGTTAAAGAAGTCCTATTTGTCACGATCTGCCTGTGTTTTATTTTGTATTGTTAAGATCTGTATTTGTTTTCCCGTTTTGTTCTGCAAGGTGTGCACCCCCCTAGTTATGTCTGCTCTTACTTCCTGTCTCTGTGTTTTCCTCCTGTTTGATTGGCTGATTGCGTTCACCCGGTGCTCCTGTGTTTTTCCTCCCTCCCCACCTGTTTCATTGTCTTGGTGATTACTCTTGCTGGTATTTAAGTTCTGTTCGTCTTTCAGTTGGTGTGAGATCCTTGTCTAAGTTGAATGTGATCACTGGGGAGAGAATTCTGCTCCGTAGGCCTATGTGTATTTGTAAGTTGTAGCTTTACAACCCCCCCCCCCTGCCTGAAACGCCTCAATTGGCCTCCTTTGTTTACTTCTGTGACTTTACTTCCCAAACCACGCCCTGCACCCTATCCCTACACAGTACACACTATCCACTGATAAACTGCGATGTTAACAACCTCATGATAACCTCATATCTTTTTAACTTAGGATCATACCTGTGTTTAGTCTAGAAAAAGGTAAATATGTGCATTTTATTATAAAGTTGTGTATATTTACAGACTGTTGCAAAAACTAAGAAGCTTATAAACATCAGGTTTAAAACTAAAATAGTTTTACAAAAAACACAATTAAAGATGTTTGAAGTTTTATTTTAGTTATTCCTTTTATTTGTTGTCAAAGAGATGCTGATTTGAAACCGTTGTTACATACAACTACGGCATTTCGTGCTTCTGCCGGAGAGAGGGGCGTTTGTCCCAAAGCTTGCCGCTGTATTTACTCCCTCCATCTGACAGGAGGTAGCCTCGTTTAGCTGCAAGTGTCACTCCACAGAGTTCACTCCGTCACAGAGGGGGAGTGTTAGCATAAAAAGCGTATGACGACACCGACGTCGGGAGAAGAAGGGAGACAGCTTTTGGTCTCGGTCAGACGGACTATCGCAATCCGCGGCCGAGACCGACGGGCCGAGACAACACTACCAGGTTAGCGAAATCCTCTGTCAGGGGCCGGAATCGGTTTGGTACATGTTAACACAACCTCACGATAGGTTTATCTTTCACACTCACACTGTCTACTGTAGTGACTTCCGGGTTAGGTTTGGTGTGGGATGTGGATGAG
>NW_011336470.1:231288-261877 GCF_000735185.1 Notothenia coriiceps | reverse complement strand
ATGTCATGTCAAATGCCGTAACGGAGCAACTCGGACGCTCACACCGATGTCTGCCTCAAGTGGGGCAGTGCAACTCCTCCATTCCCAGCGCGCTCACCAAACCCTACCCTGATATTAGAGGTGGTCATTGATTTCCATTGACTTATTTACATCGTTCTTATTTTCATTGTGGCTTCATCGTCTTGTAACTTTTGAGTCGAGGAGGGTGGGAGGACCAAAGGGATTTGTGAAAACGATAAATCACCTGACTCTAGAGTTAGTAACGTTGGAGGGACCCGTTTAGTTAATCCGTCCCTCAATGGAAAGCTCTGTTGCATCTCCCTTATTAGGATATATTAAGTCTTTCTCATCACTACCAATATGTTATCATGTGTATTTATGATATCAAACCACTCTGACTCTGTTAGAATGTGTCCACACAAATGAGTCACCGGAAGACCTCGAGTTGCTAAATTGGACGTCCTTTGTATGTACTTCTGTAAGTGAAACGAAAGTACTTAAGAATTGCCTCCTAAATTACAGGGTACAACTGTTACATTCCCCTTTCGACCCAGACACACCCGTTAAATTTCACCTCACGTGGCTGAGTCCATTTCTCTTCCGTGCCCTCTCTCGTCTGGCTCGTGAGACTACAGTTTCGTGAGCTACCAATAAACCTCCGTAAGCCCGGACTCTTCAAGTGTAGTGTGTCAGTTCTCGTTCGTCCCCAAGGACGGGTAAGTGGGCCATTGCTGGAACGGGGTGCGATGTTTTAGATGTTCTTGAATGGTTCTGGGGCTATGAAATCGGGATGCGAACGTCGCGCCTCTTAAGTTGCAGTACGCCGTATTGTTCCTATCTTAGTACTTGTGGGAGATATTGACTGCGGTGTCCTCGTCCTGTCCCCTCTCGTTTTGTGACTCTCGTTGTCGTCGGTTTCAATGTCCACGCACGACGAGGTCAGTTCGCTGTCAAACTTGACATTTGACCCAGGTTTTCAAATACCTGCGAAACCTTTTATAAACGGCGTTTTCTGTTATGTAATCATCTAACAATTGGTATAAATGTTATGGTCGATTACCGTAGACCCCCTCAAAATCGACGAGACAGGATATGGTATGAAAAAAAATAGTTTATTACATAATTTCCTTATTTCGATGGTCTTTTTGTTGCAGTCCATTCCGCGAATTTATGGCTAAAGTCAGCGCGAGTTTTACTCATCGTGCGATTTCGCGCTCTTTAATTACATTTGTGGTAAATGTTATACGGAGACTAACTAAGGTACACGGTCGTCAAGTATCTGAAAGGTTTATATAACGTAAAGTCCACCTAATAAACACCACACTGAACGGACTAACTATTGTACAGTCAATTAAAGTTGGACACTCCGCAAGGCCCTCGTCGTGCAGAAATACGTAAGGAATAATCATGTACTCATTTAAGGACGATAGACAAATGATAACAGCGGAAGACCGGTGCGCAAGGGATCGTCGTCGGAAAGGGTAAAACGCCTGGCGCGTCGACATAAAATAAAAATACTTAACCCAGCGGTCAATTTACGTAAAATCAGCATCTCTTAGACAAAAAGTTTAAATTTCTAACTCAAATAACTCCAAACATCTTTCATTGTGTTTCAAAGCTCTTTTAGTTTTAAACCTGATGTTTATAAGCTTCTTAGTTTTTGCAACGGTCTGTAAATATACACAACTTTATAATAAAATGCACATATTTACCTTTTTCTAGACTAAACACAGGTATGATCCTAAGTTAAAAACATAAGGTTATCATGAGGTTGTTATAACATTGCAGTTTATCAGTGGATGTTTGCTGGAACTACTTGTTAACAGCTTGTTTCCTGACGGACACACACAGCGTGACTCCGGTCTGGTAGAGACCGGTCTCAAGTCAGCACCGCTGCAGACTCGCTGTTTGAGGGCTTGATAGCCTACTCCCCCTCCACACCGCTCCACACTCGTTGCTTTGGAACAGCCCTCAATATGGCGGACCCTCCGCGTGAACGCGCAAACGGAGGGTTAGGGTGTAGGGGGCGGTTTGGGAATGGGCCTCCATGTTTAAATGGTCCTTGGAGCGAGGGGCGGGGCGAAACTCACGGAAGTGATTTCAAAACAAAAGCACTCGTTTGCTAAAATCACACTTTGAANAATCCCAAACCACACCCTACACCCTACTCCTACACACTCCCCCTCTGTGACGGAGTGAACTCTGTGGAGTGACACTTGCAGCTAAACGAGGCTACCTCCTGTCAAGGAGGTAGCCTCGTTTAGCTGCAAGTGTCACTCCACAGAGTTCACTCCGTCACAGAGGGGGAGTGTGTAGGAGTAGGGTGTAGGGTGTGGTTTGGGATTGGGCCTTAGTGATGTCATCTGTCACACTCACACTTCTATTGGATAGCACTCCAACACATTGTACATGGTTTGCTAAGGGGCGGGACTTCTCTAAGCGATTGACCAATCACAACAGAGCCGGCCAGCTAACCAATCAGAGCAGACTGGGCTCTGGTTTGAGACAGAGGGTGAAAAGAGGTGCTGCAGCACAGGCAGTATGAGAAAAATAAAGATATTTTTGAACATTAAAGCATGGAGACATGTCACAGTAGAGACACCGAATACAAATATGAACCTGATAATTAGAATAATAGCGCCCCTTTAAAATATGTAGTTGTGCTTATATCCAATGACTATCTTCTGCAAAGCATGTATCTCACTCCAAGGTAACACTGAGCAAGACATGCTTCCAACTATGGAAGACAAGAGCCTTAAAAGAAAAAAAGGAAAAGTAGGCCAACATGGGAAAAAAAAGAAATAAGACATCAAATTCAAAGTGTGAAATTGTATTTACTTTTGTTTGTGCACACAGTACAGGCACTAGGAGGCACACAAAGCATACAATGAAAGCTTGAAGCAGCAGAGACTAAGGGGCACCACGTACCAAATAGTTTCCTTTGAAAATATATCTGTACAGGCATTTGAATTGATAAGCAGAACAAAATGAATACATTTACATATGTTAAAGATGTGCCTGGCTGAGAATGTCAGACGCTTTTCAGGGTCGCGTACGTTTGTTGCACTCCTGACTTCCTGTGAGAGCAGAGGACGCAGTTCCAGTAGACAAATGTTAATGATATGATATCTGATGCTCTAATGTCATTAGATTAATTGCCGGTGTGCACAAAGAGAGCACTGGTTGGTGTGGGCAAAGAAGAAATGATAGCTGCTTTTACTAAATAATAAAGAAGTCTCCCTCACTTTTGTAACTTTCGGAAAGAGTGGTGTGGAAATGATGATGTATTTAATTGGAGTCATTTGATGATTTGCAATTAAAGCTGGAGTGCAGGACTTTTAAACTAACGTCTGTTACATTCAAGCCCTTTCCAAACGAGTTCACACAATGCTGATTAAGCCTCTCGTCGCCAGGGAAAGCTTTCTGGATATCACATTAAACACATAATGGCGAAGCGTTTTATGTCAACCGGCAAGAGCAAAAAGGGAGAGAACATAGCGACGAAGACGAAGTATGAGGAAGCAAGGGCGGAAAATCCTAAGAAACAAGTTTGGAAAAAAGTGTATCGAATGGATTCCCCAGATAAAAAAGAAACTCTGTGTTTAGAGCAAAGATTAAAGTAGAAACATGTCAAATGAATGTACTCTTTTCAGATCTGCACTTCATAAACATGCATGGTGAAATGAATGCATCACTCTTTATGAAATCAGACCCAAATATAACATATTTTCCACATTATTATTCGTATTATTTCATTGATCTTGTGTTCAGCTACTACCGACAGCATACTTTTCATGGCTATTTGAGAGTAAGTGATTAGCGCGACCTTTCATGTTTTTGTTATGAGAGCTCAAAACTCTTTTCACCCGCTTCTTGCAGATGCAATATTCATCAAATTAGAACAGGATATAACTGGATGAACTGAAAATAGTAAATTAGTTTCATAATATTCTATACTGCTTTCCATTTAATTGCCAAATTAGCATAGGCTGGGAGTATTTGACACTATCTCATGACCGTATTGCAACAGAATTAGACTCCGAGCCATCCAGGAAATTTGAAAAGAATTCCATTTATTCACTAATACCATGATGCAAATGCCCTTAAAGCTGAGGTAGGCGGGATATTTCTGGCATCAATTAAAAAAAATTAAAAGCATATCATATATCCTTCAAGTGACGACGATTAGCAACATTTCGGGGGCAGCAGTAGCTCAGTCTGGACCTGAATAGAGAACTAAAGGGTTTTCGGTTCAAGTCCCGATCGGACAAAAGCCTCCGACAAGACTCCAAAAGATGTGTGCGTGTGTGTGTGCGTGCGTGTGTGTGTGTGTGTGTGTGTGTGTGTGTGTGTGTGTGTGTGTGTGTGTGTGGAGAACTGAATCTGTTGGACTTTATTAACCCTTATGGGAATAGTAAAATGCCTTGTTCTTATTTTTGTCTTCGAAACTATTTTCCATTGTTGTCATGTATGTAATCTCAAAGGATTGTGTAGTCCCATAAGATTGCAAAGAAAACAGGACTGCTTTATTTCAAAGAACCACCATATAACTTCATCAGGATCAGACTCACGATAATGTTTGAAATGAATGACTAGTACTGAAAGACGAACATGCATCTCCCTGGGCTCACATGTAGGGGCTCAGGAGAGGGACAGAGAGGAAGAATGTATGTTTATAATTCTGTCATTTTCTTTTAAGATAATTACCTTTCCTGGAGTACTACTTTAATTAAAAGATGCTGAAAGGATATTGTGGTATTTTTGCTCAATGCTGCCAACAATAAACGGCCTCTCCCAGCTTTAAATCAGCGGTTAGGAGTCCAGATTAAAGGTTTTGCATCAAAATCCATTTGAATTTTGGACATGTTTTAGTCCAGCTTGATTAACATAATTAGGGTCTTACATTCTTATACAAATGATAATGGTTCAATGACAACATAACACTGTCAAAGTCCAGTCTTTGTGAGGAGCCAGTTTACTACATTTGTAGATTGAGGAGTCATTGTTAACCCATTTTGCATCTAAAAGAAACCACTAGTTCAGCTCAACATGGTCGGCTCATACAAACTATTTCCTGATCCCCAAAAGTTTCGAATCCCTCTCTAGCTTCCCAGCACCAAACTCAGTGATCAATATTGGATTTGAATTGAATTTGAACCTTGGGGAAAAACACAGATGACCCTCTTTAAAGAAGTTAAAGTCAAGCCATTTTACAACAGAGGGTTAATCAATATATTGACTTTTATTATTAAATTATACATCTATACAATAGATCCTTAATAAAACTGCAGCTATACAAATCATTAAGAAGAAGAAGAAGAAGAAGAAGAAGTAACCACATGATATTGCCTACTGCAATACAACCAAAACACTCTGAGAGGTATGTATTCATTCACTGATACTTGAAATCTGCAGACTATCACATCTTGAGACATACTTAGATTACAAAGACATGCACAGATGGGGCCCAAAGGATGAAGACCCTATCTTCTGACCATGCCACTCTCCTGTGTCTTTTTCAGTAGGTAATCTTTAAGCCTAATGGAGGCGGATGGGGAGAGAGGGGGGGGGGGGCTCCAGGAAGAATCAGTCTCTCTGTCCGTCAGTGCATTTGTCCAAAGAATTGGAGTGAAATGTCTTCACAATTGTTGAAACGCTTTCTTGGACCTTTTGTACAGATCCCAAGAGGACAAATTGAAATGTATTCATTCATTCATGACAGGAAGAAAAAACAAAAACAGTCTCAGATTCAGCTTTTCTTAGGGGTTAACCCCTCGTGTTCAGCAAGCTCAAAGTACGACTGACATTTACAAAGACAGCTAACCTGCCTGAGAGCCGCTGAAGCCTCTGCATAATGAGCCAAGTCCTAGCAAGCAGATTTTTAAAATTAAGGTAACCCAGGGCAACACCTGCGGGTCACTGTCTTTAACCTCAGTAGTGGCATGGATCGTTAAAAAGACAGTCTCCATTTTTAGTCCATGCTTTAATTTGTGTTCAATGATTTGTGCATTACTGGCTAGCTCTAAACTCTTTGCCTTTTTAGTGTGTATGCTTTTTTTTCTTAGGATCAACCAGTGTCAGATGGATATAGAAAACCATTTTGAGTTATATAGAAAACACCACTAATCCCTGTGATCAAGGTTATACATAAATAAAAAAAACAATAAAGTCAGGTGACATAGTGGTCTTTTTCTTGGTTGCAAAAAGCTCGAAGCGCTGCAAAAATAATGAACTCAACTTTTGTACCAGTACTTTTTTGAGTTCGGTACGCACCATTTCCGTCTACTTGGTTTTTCCATATAATCAAAGCTAGCTATTTAAATAAAACCCTAACCAGTGGTACAAACTCGATCGAGTACTGTGACAAAGTGTAGCAGAGAAATGCTGTGACTGACAGGCTGACCCTGGAGCTAACTGTGGTTTCACAAGCACCAATAAGCCTTCTGCTGTGATTGATTGCGAACTCCACTGACCCAGTTTCCGTAAGCACTCGCTGAACTCCACACTTCCTGTTCGGACCAATCTGCTGCCCGCTTGCTAAAGACCGCCAAAGACGCCGCTTGGGAGCTTTGCCAGATTTGCCAGAATAACTGTATGCATTGGATTTGAGCCTGAAGATACTTTTACTTGCTGCAAAATCTAGCGTGACTGCAGTTTGGGTGATACTGCAGTCACCTCTTTCTGTGCGTGCTCGGTATATGACTACTTTAATATATTCTAATATAATAATCCTCTCCATAAATTTCTCATTTCTGCTACTTTCATGATAAGATATACACAAGTCCTTATGTTCTTAAAAAAATTCACAAGCCAATTTGCACA
This sequence comes from Notothenia coriiceps, assembly GCF_000735185.1. Lineage (NCBI taxonomy): Eukaryota > Metazoa > Chordata > Actinopteri > Perciformes > Nototheniidae > Notothenia > Notothenia coriiceps. Next base: position 255,055 of record NW_011336470.1, on the reverse strand, counting down.
ATTAAATAAAATCCAGGTGATTAGCTAAAGATCCAAAGAAAGATAAGATGTGGTCTGAATGGTGTACAATGCTTTGTTAGGGACAAGAACAACTGAAACTCTTGAAAGTGTGGATAGTTTGGTATCCAGCTAACAACAGATTACAGGATTAAGGTTTATCAAATCCATGCTACTTTAAAACGCCTGAGAAAAAACCAACTCGGTGAAATAAACATTACTGAGCGATGTCGTGCATGACGGGGAAATTATGATTCCCTTTTATTCTGTGTGGTGTGGGTAGCAGAACGGAATGACAATAACCTCCTCTATGTAAATGTGATTGCTTTTGTGCAACTCACATGAATAACTTCTAAAATGTTAAAAATAAAAACTTGTATGCAAATTAGGCACTCATACAGTATAGGCAGTATTGTCCCCTTTTTACTTCTTCTACAACATTCACCACCACTGGAAAAACAAAGACAGCTTCGAATGCGCGCATATCTTACAGGCTTGGCCTACATTTTTGCTCGCTGGCAATTCAGAGTCCCGCTGTCGCGTGGAAGGAGTCAGTGTTTGAGGGTTTCAAACTAAAAAGTTGTGCGCCTTCAGGATGGACAGCAGCTCGTTGCACCCGTCGTGTCCCTGCGGAACATTCATCTTTTGCTTTACACATTTTTGCAACGACAGAAACCACAGCAGCTTCGGTTTTTACCAACATCAAAAACACTAACAGCTGTAAAGACTCAGCTGCTTGCTTGCACTGGAGCGTTACGAGAGTGGACTACAGGCTACAGGTTTGAGTTCCCGGGAGAGGTCCCGGGGCGCGGAGATGTTATTTTGTAAGAAATCCTGCAGCGGCGCGCGTCCACCTGTTTGTCCTTTTAGAAGAGAGAGGTAAGTTTGTGGCTGAGGGTCCGCAGCGTGCACTCTGCAGTCAGATGTAGTACTCCTTCATGTTTTCCCTGACTGAGGTGTGGAGGTGCAGCTCTGTCCTGTAGTCTGTGTACATGCTGTGTCTGTTCTCCTCTTCTTTGATGCTGCCGCTCCTCCGGGCCCTGCGCTGTTGGTAGAGGAGGCGGCTTATCACAGCCAGAGCGCAGGCAGCGATGAAGACCACCGCTGTGACCACACCTGAAAACACAGCAGGGCACGCGTATTAAAATACACAGAGGAACAGAGCTGTCAACCAGGGCTGTCCCCGCTAACTTCCTCCACTTCCTGCTCTGAATTAGTCATGGCAACTTCTCTTCCTCTGACCTGTCAAAGAGAAGATTCCAGAACATTCTGAACTCAAAATCTGCGTTTGGATGGAGTAATATTCGTCTCAATATGGAGAGGTCTTTCCTTCCTGCAGCACTCAGATTTGACAACCGCCACGGCCCCTGGTAGACCCCCAGCTCTATTGTGCAGTAACACTACTATGTGCAATATATAATGCTCGTTGTTTACTCATGCTGCTTCATTAATGCTACTATGAAAGTTGTCATTCAAACTGAATATTGTGAACACATCAGTATATTCTTTAGTTTGAAGCTTCTAGTGTCCACCCAAAACCCACCACAAAGTTAATATCCCTTCACTCTATATTCAACTGTTTTGACATTTTGATTTGGATCTAATATGTATTTCCAAATATGTCAAGTTATATATATTTAAATGATTTATTTGTCTTATACTGGTCTTCTGGATCAGCTCAGGGTCTGTTTATTGTCCACAAACTGGTAGGACGATGTAAACAGGCTGAGATTCCCTGTTTAGAAAGCACACAGAAATAATCATCATCAACTTCAATTCAATTTCCACCATAACCGAGTTAGTGTCAGTAATGAAGATGAGCTTAAGCAATGACTTATCAAGAGACCGGGGAAGAAACAAACATATTAGGATGGAGGCAAATGGAGAGAACATCAAAAAACAAACAACTGGGACTCACTTTCAATTAAGCTACAAAATAAATAAAGAGAGAGAGAAGAAGAAGAGGGAAAACAGACCTGCTATCACAGCCAGATCATTCTGTGTGCCGCCACCGTGTTGCTCCTTATCCTTATTGGCTGTCACAGTTTGATCTGGAGAAGCAGAAACAGACAAATTGAAAGACATTAAAGTATGAAGTCAGGATCTCTGCAATCTCTGGCTGTCACCTTCACCGGTGAAGTGCAGCTTGTCACACTTTACTTTTAAGCTCTAGAATAACACTGAATTATTTTTACATGGTAATCACTTGTAGGTTCACTTCTCTTTTACTCTTTGTTCAACCCCCTGCATATCGGGTTTCTCTCTCCACAGCTCTGGTTGACTTTTAAATGTCATCGTCTCCTCTCATGTGTGGGAACACTATAACAACGTCAGTGTTTAAACTGAGTAAGTTAAATTAGACAATAAGTACAATATTTTTTACCAAAGTTGTTCGTTTTGATATTTTGAAATAAGCCAATTACATTTGTTGATAATGTTTTTATGAATTAATCTGCTAGTTTAGTCGAGGCATTTCTGTTTCATATTGGTTTAAGGGGTCCTTATTTTAAAGAGTAGTTGTTGGTGTTATTTGTTCCTTTTAACTCATAGGAGTACATTTATTTATTTTTTATGTAAACTACTTAATAACTTATGTGGTAACAATCTTAGTAAACAGGTATAGATCTGAGGTTAAGATTGCTAGTTTCTTTTTTTAAAAGTAGGGTATTCTTTTTCACCCTTCACAGGTAAACCCTCAAGGTTACAACGAAAAACCTCAAACAAACCCAAACACCACAGCATTCAAGCCTAAAGTAACTTAATGTCTAATACCGACAGTATGTAAGCATACAAAATAGTGCTTGGGTGCTACTTCAGTATCATAGACTTTCAATTCCTGAATAGATGGTGCAAGAATGAGTCGTAAAACAAGGAAATTACTTAGCATTTTAGCACATCCAGTTTCCTCGATTCAACGTTTTTTTGAACAGGTTAGAAATGAGGTCTGTGGTTAACACAAGCTTAAGAGATTTTCCTGTTTTCATCTAACATAAGATGCATCACAAAATGTCCCTTGTGAATGTCCGAAGCTTCTATATGTCATTATAACTTCGGATGCTAACAAGTGACTAAATGAGACTACTGAACGACCTCAAGCTAAACATTAGCCGCCTTTAGCTTAGCGGTGGTAACACGTAGCCATGCGACCGTGACCATTAGTTTTGCCACAGATTTGACGTATATTCTGCAATATTCCAAAATGTCTTTGCAATGACCACTTTGTCATTACTGCACCACTTTACGCCGAGAGTAGTCAGGCAGGAGGACGGTGTTGATGAGGGAAGATTAGCTGATATGTGTTGGTACATTTACCCCGAGCCATAGAGTCTCACTGACTGGTGGTGGTGAATGAGCCTTGAAGCTAGTGGCTGTTGGTTTCATGGCATGTTACAGCTCCACGAGATGAGCTTTTTCATGTAGCGGCAAAAACAACGACAACATTTTCATTATGCTCTGAATGAAAGAATCAGCCAACTCCGAGCTCAATCTGCTGCCTCGACAGACGGGACTCCATCTGAAATGTATTTATCTTTTATGATGTAGACTTAGACATGCTGGGGCAATATGGCGTTGGCGAGATGTTTAGATTACACCTGGTTACTGACAGACTGTGTGTGTACATCAGTGACGCTTGGTGCTCAGACACCATTATTTCAGGATGAAGCATTTTTAATGTTGGGTCACCGGCCGTATTTTCCGCCAAAAGAATTCACCATTGTTTTTGTTGCTCTGTTTTATATGCTCCTGATGCAAGTTCCAACACATGCTCTAGAGCAGGGGTGTCAAACTCAAGGCCCGGGGGCCAAATCCGGCCCGCGACTTCATTTTCTGTGGCCCGACAAGAGCCTCTGAAAGAATATGATATGTTTATTATACGGTTACATGGTGATTTACAGAAGCACGTTGCCCATAAACTACATATCCCACAATGCATCTCAAATTAGAATTGTTTTTCTCAGAATTTCCCCTTTTCTCAGAATTCTACTTTTTTAAAACTTTTTTTTTCTAAATATCACTTTATTTTTAAACTTTTTTCCCCAGAATTTGGCTTTTCTTTTTAAATCATTTTGTGACATTCTCACTGAAGATACTTTCAATTACTTGCCCTAGACTTCTGCTTTCAGACGTAGTTAATTATGAATGTATTACCCTATCAGATAATAATCCAATTATTTTATATATATTAAATATTTATATATGTATTTTGATATAGTCTTAAAGTTACAACCGGCCCTTTGAGTGCAACCATAATTCTACGTGGCCCGTAATGAAACTGAGCTTGACACCCCTGCTCTAGAGGAATGCACTAAAGTCTTTGTTGTGCTTGTGTAGCCTAATGGACAAAGCTACAACTGCATTTTATTTTGTTCAACCTAACCCTGTCTTCCATAAAGAAAATAAATGATCCTTGAATCCTTAAAAGTAGGCAGCGCAAGAACCAGGGCTGAGTGACATGAAGAAAATCAAAAAATCCCAATGTTTCTGAGCAACTACTTCAATATCAATATTGCAACGATATTCTAGGGTTTATTGGTGTTAAATTGAAACTTGATAATTGACCATCAGTTATGTCGATATAATGACTTAGTGGCTAAAGGCAAGTACTAATCATTTGAAGAGTAAAAAAAATATATATGTTACTGTAAAGACGCTGGTTTGGAAGCACCAGTGGTAAAACTAAATAGGGATCTGTTCTGTCACACAGCGGGAATGTGTCCCGGATGGACAGACTGTAATTACATTCCCGAGTCACGAGGCACAACTCCGTTCTTAAAACTGTAAAACAGGAAGGCCATTACACTGATAGTTCTGCTTTCATTTTTCATTTTTAGAAAGCCTGGGGCTTGTGACACGAAGAGAAGTTAGTGGGTTAGCAGTTATTATTTTTAGGCTTCACTCAGTTTTTCTGGTAGCCGGAACTAGGTCACTTTTAACCAGGATAAATCACTATCGTAGTTCATGCTGCTTAAAGCTAAGAGTCCACATAACAGAGGCCCTGTTGGGTGTTTTCTCCATTGGACTCCTTTGTTTACTTCCGTAAGATAATGACATCACTCCGTAACACTCACACTTTGGTCAGCTAGCGCTCCAACACATTGTAACTTTTGATGTAACAGTTGACCAATCACAACAGAGCTGACCAGCTAATTATAACCAATCAGAGCATACTGGGCTCTGGTTTCAGACAGAGGGTGAAAAGAGGTGCTGCAGCACAGGCAGTATGAGAAAAATAAAGCGCCTTTTGAACATTAAAGCATGTAAACATGTTACAGTAGAGGTACAACATACGAATATGAACCTGCAAATTAGCATGATAGGGCCCCTTTAAAAGCAATCAGATCATTTCTAAAGGACTCTGGCAAGGACATGCGTTTCCATAAAATGCAGTTCATAGAACCGACACTGATGCTGTCAACAAGAAACATACAACTTGTGTTCAATGCCTGTAAAAACACCCACGCCTATTGTCTTCTGTAACACTATCACACACACTGACACACACACACTGACATCTGTCTATATTGTGGCTCTGACGTGTGCTCCAGGGATCTTTTAATGACTGACACTACGAGGCTGGGTTTCTGTAAGTTCACTGCATCCAGAGAGCAGGAGAGAAGTGTTAGAGGAGGAGAACGTGGTAATAACAGCCAAGCAGAAAAACATCAAGGACTAGAAATCTTGGCAGAGGCCATAAGAGAAATTAATTAAGGCTGTAACTATCTCCCTTTTTATTATTGTTGATTAATGTGTCAATAATTTTTCTTAATTAATCGTCAAGTCTATAGAATGTGAGCTAATAGTGAAAATCAAACGCCATAATTTCCCTTCAAATAACTTCCTTTGTCACTCAGTTTGGAGATATTTCATGTACAATGACTTAAAGAAGAGCAGCTAATCTGCACATTCAAGAAGCTGGAAACAGACAATGTTGCTGAATAAATAATTGGAAAGATTAATTAATTATCACCAGTTTTTGTCACAAACGAATTGATTAAGGGGGAATTGAGTCGGAACTGTTTTGTTTTAATCTCACTTTTGTTTGCCGGCCTGTAGAAAAAGTTTTGAATTGAATCCTAAACTATTCAGAGTGAACTGCAGGTGACCTCAAACGCACCACGTTTTAGTCAACCAGTTAGAATAACAACACTTAAATGTTTGTATCAAACTGTTACCAGTCGCTGCAGTTCCCAGCATTTGTTGCTCAGCATGTTAAATCAATCTTTAGCTAATTCTTTTTTATTAGTTTTCTTCCTGCGAAATTAGATTTTGACCACTATTGTTGCTATATTGATGAAATAGCGCTTTTTAAATATGTTACAGTTATCCCTGTGCGGAGTAAATATTCATTAATCTTTTAATATGAATTCCCCATGGATGTAAGAAGATTAAACTAGCAAACAATCTGTAGAATTTACTTTTTGTCACATTGTTCAGTTCAGTATTTGAGTGTATGTATTTGGTGACTTCCCAACACTGTCACTGTCAAGACCGCTGTAACGTTTTTTTTGTAGCATGGCTTGCACTTCACTGAGTGCAATGCGAGTTGTTATTGATGGTGTTTTTCCGTAGCTGTAGTCAGTCAACCCCTGGCGAAGTTGTCTCGAAGATGCAGGAAGTGATGGAGAGGGGCCGTGGGGAGGGGTGGTTACCTTATTCTTTGTGGTCTGATAAACTCTGAATTGATTACATTTAGTGGCCCATATCGTTTTTTCATCCCAAGCTAGAGTTACATTACATGAGGCTAAATCTCAACTGGTATGGAAACACGAGTAAAAGCTGTGACGTCCATTTTGATCTTTAGGTGGAGCGAATGTTTTTGAAGACATGTTTGGACTACATGTCCTGTGGGTCAGAGAAATATGGAGAGCTGGGGAAAGTTCAAAGTAAACGCACTGTTGTGTTTTGTAATGACATTGTTTATTCCCTTGACTGAGCCTTTTAATTAAACCTCCTGTGTTGTAAGACATCAGTCCCAGTGTTTCCCCATCTCCACGTTTATCTTCAATCAATGCTCTATCACAACATGTATCTGGAAACGACTGTTCAGAGGCCGTGTGCGTGGGGCGAGTTTAACAGCAGTGTGTGTGTGTGTGTGTGTTTTACCTTGCTGTGTGTGTGAAGTGGACTCTGCCAGTGCTCCACAATTTGATTGAACCAATGGTCCGCGAATGGTGACCAATGAGCTTCCTCGATTGGTCAGGGCGGCCTTCAGCGGTGCGACGTGATTGAACTGCACCGAGGAGAGGCAGCCAATGAAACCTTTAGAAGCTGCGTGTGTCACTTCCTCGTTCAGGTTCTCCCTCCCTGCAGAAGAACGGTGAATTTAAATGGCGACAGTTTTTGAATTACAGTAAGTAACCAAATGAGGCATGACGTGGGAGTTTTTGCAGCAATTTCCTGAACACCGTGGGAGGACTTACTGGTGACTTTGCCCAATGTCAGGGATCTGATTAGGATCAGCTCTGCATCGGATGACAGTGTGTACTTTCTGTGGATGTCCTGGTCGATCTGGTTGAGTGGAGAGAAATCAAATAACAAGGCAATTACAAGAAATCTAAACCGAGGTAACACCAGCAGCAGCAGCAGCACATTTCAATACATTATAGATTGGGAATTGTCTCCTCTACAGCTTCATGCAAAACCATATCCGCCCACAGTTAGCTTTGAAGTGATATAGACCTTTCACTTCTGCACTACACCACGCTGACTCGGTTGCATCACTTAACTTGATGATCCGCAATAAAACACTGCAGGGTTTGATTACGGCCACTTCCGTTTGTAAAATGCTTACATAGCCATTTAATGACGCAGCTCAGAATAGATTGTGATTGCAGTGGAGCACCATCTCTCTATTGTATGGATGACAGGTGGAAAATGAAATGTTATACCAACATAAAGATTTAGGTTAATTAAAAAAGGATTGCCTATTGTTTGTGTTCTTTGTTTATAATTCTAAAACAACAAGCCTTTCTGTTGTGTTTGTTTCACATATCTTTATTGTATTGTGGACAAAGGTGCTCATAACTGGCAAAGTTAAATATAACCGTAATCTTTCTCTGAAACTGACGGAAACAATATTTACCGGCGCTCCACTCCCTAGCTTTTTTGGGAGCTTTCAAGCACATCTAACAGCTTTTGTCAGCAGATGGAGCTTGCTCAGTTGTCATCACGTGTAGAAAGTGTGCAAGTATGTAAATGTGATCACCCTCGGTCCTATATATAGGAGTAGATTGTTATCCCTGCCAACGCAAAACACTGTTCTTCAGTGCGGCGCGAAACCCATCTGCTAATGAAGACTGTTAGATGAGGCCAAAAACTCTGAGACTCTGGAAAATCGACTGTGAGTGAATATTATTTTGTCAATCTAAAATCCAGATGATGTTTCTATTTGGCGTTTGTTTGCCTGCTATGAGAACCTAGATAATACTATATCATAATATAGCTCAGCCTTTCTGTATGAATCATAGGGAATGCAAAAAGTATTGCAAGGGAGCACAAAATATTGACGGAGAGTGCAAAAGTCCTTGTCATTCCCATTTATACTTTATTTAGCTAAAAGTAGATATTTAGACGGCTACAAACGATGGTAAACACTTCAAATATAAGCTAGCTAGGGTGTTAGTAAACAAAGCTTAAAACTTTAAAAAAAGTTGACTTATGTTAAAGGTGGGGTAGGTAAGTTTGAGAAACCGGCTCGAGATACACTTTTTGTTATATTCCATGGAATGATCCCGATGGCAATGAATATCTAAAGTGCTTTGACAAAAAATCCATACAAAAATTTCATCTGTGGAAGCCGTGGTACTGTAAAAAGCACGACCAATCATCTGAGCCGGCCCGGCTAAAATAACTGGATGGCCTACCTGCCTGTCAGCCTTCCATCTGTGCACAAACTTATCTCGTGCCCTCATTGGTCATGTGGGCGTTCGTGTGTGTTGGAGGAGGGGCTCTGTAAGGAAGTAGCAGATTTCTTCCGGCTGTGTATTTTCAAATTCTAGCGCACTCGAGCTGGTTTCTCCAAAATGACCTACCCCACCTTTAAGCTCTGTATGGCAAGATCTCAAACGAGTGTTTGCTAAGACAGACAAATCAAACAATTTATCTGGAAAATACAACTTTAGTATCGGAATGTCAAAATGTTTGGAAGTTATGAGGCCTTCATGGGTCCAATATTTAGTTTGATGACCCTGGAGTGAAAAAATCAGACATAATCTGTGTTCATGTTCACTTCTTCCATTCGTTAGACATTAGACTTAGACCTGGTGCTAGTCAACCCTAAAGAGCCTGTGTCAAAACCAATGAGAGATAGATACAGGAAATGAACTCTGGAACGATCTTTGCATTTATTCCTTCTTAGCCAATCAGATAGGACTGTGCTTTAAAGGGAGGGGGGCTTAAAAAATGAAGCTTTGCAAACAGAGGGTGAATACAGGTATTTTCAGTAAGACAGTATGCGAAAAATAACATATTTTTTAAACATTAAAGCATGTTATCATGGTCTAGAAACCCAAAATGTCCCCTTTATTGCGAGGTAGAAAATCTCCTGCTCACCTGTACATAGAGGTTTTTTCCCACTCGGTGGATTCTGATTCGATGGAATCGTCCGTCTGCCAGGTTGGTGAGGACGGGGCTGAACACGTCTGGACTCCTGTCGGTCTGAAGGTGATACCAGATCTGCAGACTCCCTGGACACAAAGCATGAGAAAACATGTGACACTTTCCGGAAAAGAGACCATATAGAAATGTCCATTGAAGCACTTTATGACGACTGATTCATCTTTGGCTCGATGATAATATAGGCTCAATACTTTGGATTCAAGTATGCCGAATACTGAAAGAGAATACACAGTTTTAATGAAACGATGTGGCTGCTTAAATATAAATAGACCACTATCTCTAAACTTCTTCTTCAATTGTCTTTTTTTTTTTACAGATATACAAATATTCATCTCATTGCTCATGTCTCCCACACAGAACGAGTCAATATGTGCTCAGTGTTCCTCCCACACACACACAACCCGATCAAAGAGTCAGATAGCTATGCATTGTCAAGTTGAGCTGGGTCAATATTACAATTCCCGGTCTGTAGGTGAAGGGCTTTGTGTAGTGATTCATTTCAAATCCTGAGAGTGCTCCTATAGATGAAGGTCACTGTGGATGAAGTGTCTCCTCTGCCCTTCAGTGTTTACAGAGGCCCGGGGAACCTGGGATCTCTGATTTAACACGAGAGAAAGTCTTAGGACACTGACACTGACTCTGACTAACAACTGCACTGCCACTCAATATGACGCTCTAAGTTTGGATACAGCTTAAAAGCTGTCAGCTAAAAGCATCAACGCTTTCCTCGTGTCAGTGGCTGGAAACGCTGATACTGCATTGACAGCAGGAAATAGTCTGTAACAAGTGAGGACCTTTTTTCCAGACGGAAAGGGAAACAATTATTTTTTCATTACGATACGATTTCATTGTCTGATCAAGTCTGAGGTTTTTCTTGCATCACAGCAGCTTCTTTCGCAACAGAACAAATACTTTTAAGGAAACAAGGAACAATATTTAACATAACATTGCAATCACTAATAGTGGTGCAGATAGCTGTAAGCAACAACATTTCCATTGTCATCCCTCTGGGGTCACTCAGTGACTTAAAGAAAGTACAACAATTTTCCAAGATGGCCATCATTTCCAGCCAAGGAAACGGTATTTTACCACAGAATGTTAACTAACACTGGATCAACTTCGGTGATTCTGGTATTGAATACATGTTTTTGACTATGGGAAAGAAACATGTATTATTTAGAAACTACTTTTTTTTGTCATTTTAAACACAGCATCTTAAAATGTAGGGCTTATTAGAAAGTATTTGGCACATTAAACCACACTAATTCTAAAACTAGTCTTCTATGTTAGCAAAATTAGTTAGCCGTTACTAAACCCCATGATGTCACCAGTACCTCCTCTACTACTACTACTACTACTACTACTCTATTCAACCCCAAAATACCTCCACCACCTCCACTACCATGCATGATAGGCTACCCAGTTTTCAATTGGCAGATTATTTTTGATTGTATGCCTTTGACAGATATCGTAAAAATACGCTTTAGGAGTAATTCCTGACATCAAAATTTGGTTTCTAGGTGTTCAAAAAAGTTTGATTTGGCACCAAGGTCATTCATGTAGGGCAAGTGAAAGAGCTTCTTTAGCAAAAAAAGGACATTTCAAAGCCATCAGCGGTGGCCATCTTGGGATTTTTCAAAAAGTAACTTAACATGAGTTTACGTGCCAATTTGAGTACTTGTATCCAGAGATGGCACAAGTAAACACATCCTTTAGTCAAGTAGAAGAACAGATACTCATGTTTAAAAATACTCTGGTAAAAGTAGAAGTACTGACTAAACTTCTTTACTCAAGTAAAGTGTAAAGAAGTATGGGCTTTGAAATGTACTTAAGTAAAAAGTACCCATAACTACCAGCTGTTTTAAAGAGTACCTGACCTCCCTTTATATCAATAGACAATAATGTCATTGTTAGCTAATGAATGTTTCCATGCTGAACAACGGCAACATGACAACGTTTTCATTGGTCCTTCTTCTTTAGAGAAGACCAGGAAATGATGGATACACGGATCGTGTTCAAATCAATAGGCACGCAATGACTCTAAATAATAATGATCACGCCACCAAACACACATTCAGACTAAAGGAACCAGCCTGTTTGGAAAATGTAAGAAGTAGAAAGTACAGGTATTTTTGTTCAAAAATGTAAGAAGTAAAAGTAAAAAGCCGTCAGAAAAATAAGTAGTGGAGTAAAGTACTGAACAATTTACTTAAGTACAGTAACGAAGTATTTGTACTCCACTACTTCCCACCTCTTCTTGACAGATTACATGGTATATTTAATTATCTGCAGCACTATAAAGACAATATGTTTAAGACTCTTTAACATACATTTGATCTGGGATTTATTTTGTTTTGTTTACAGTCTAAGGTATTTAAAACAAAAGCAAGTTTTCCCATGGATATACAAGGACTTTTAATTTGCATATGGACTAGTTTAATGTATTGGACTGTTATATCCCCAGTGGAGACAGATGCAGAGGAGGAGCAGAACCGTGGAGGGTAAATCTATTCATTAGCCCATAATCAGTTTGCACAACATTGCGGGGGCGGCTCCGGTATTTTATCCATGCTGGAAGCTGAGGCAACAGAATGATGCACATTAGCTGCCTGTTAGCTGACACTCTCATTTCGGTTCTGTTTAACACCTTTCCACATGTTGGTCTTAATGTATTCATGTGTTAATTATGGCCCCAGACGCTTTGAAAAATAAACCTGTATTTCACACTATGTTTTGACATATCTGAACATGTCCATGCATTCTGTGTTTGCCTGGTGGTTAAAAAAAAACACCCTACCATGTTAGCTGGAGTGCAATGGGATTTTGATGGAATCCTTTTAATGTAAGTGGATTTTTTTCCGCCCTAGAAATATAACGATGTTCAAGTGAACCCCGGTGCATCTCATTTGTGGAGCGAAAACTCAAAGTGGACCAGCCCACTGTCAAGAAGCTATCACCTAACGTATGTAATTATGCAAAAATGATTTGGTAACCATGGTAGCACATTGGTGTCAGCCTGTAAGAGCAGGGATTTTATCTGATCAGGAACAGGAAAGTGGTTGTATCAGAGCGCAGAGGTGTGTCCTTCCCAACAATCCCTGGCCCTGGTCTGATCCTGTTTCTATCTGTCCTTATTCAACTGCCTATTTCCTCTCGATTCACCGAAAGACAAGCGGAAAACATGCATATAATGGGATTTTGTTTCGTTCTTTTACCCCTGTTGGCCCATGAAGTGCTAATGATGCAAGAAGGCACCAAAACAGACTTATTTTTCAGTGAGTTTCCTCCTAATTAATTAATGTTATTCCAAAAAAACTTACCCCACCCTTCTCTACAAATTACCTTCCTGTAGTGAAGCCACTTTACACTCAGAGTAGGTTAGTTAAAATTGGATGATGACACACAGCTAATGAAATTGTTAATTAAAATTGCCCTTATTCCAAAATTTGAAAAAGGAAACATGTGCACTGATACACTTTTCCCGCTGCTGGCAGATTCACGAATTGCTTAGTAGGTTACAAATGACATCTGAATAATTGACCCTTTAAGCAAAGCGCTTGACACCTTAAATTACTTAGCGATGTAGATGGTAAAGGTTTTGTCCCCAAACAACAGAAAAAGCTCAAGCTAGATTTTGACCATACAGTCCTCATGTCTTAATCAAATCACTCCCATTTGAACTAGATGCTTCATATGTCAAACTGTTATTCTTTCCATACAAATCATTGCTTATAAATAATAACGTTAGCTGTGCCGCATTTGATCCGACAAGGATTTGAAATGGTGTTAATTGGCTGTGGGCAAACAGGTGTATCATTCCTCAACTGAGATGGAGATATGATATTTTCCTGTCAGTACTGATAAATATATATATATATAAATATATAAAACCCCAAGTCTACTGTTGTTACTGCAGCATTGATTTGGTTCATGTTACAAGGTGGAAGATGTTTGCTAACAATGCAGTTGCTAAATGTATCCGCTTGGCTGCGTAGCAACGTTTTTTCCGCTTCATTGATAAAGGTTACAGGTAACATTGAAAGAAGTATATGAATACTCAGCCATATATTTATCATTGTCATAAGTTTGGTGACAGGTCCTTTGTCTTTCATACGTTTAATGTAAAGAGCTGCGTGTACCGTTCTTGGCGAGGATGACAGCGATGTATTGCTGGCTGAAGGTGCTGACAGTGAGCAGCATGGCCGGCCTCTGGGAGGTGACGAAGCTGAAGGCCACGTCCTCTCTGGCTCTGCTGCTGCTCTCCGTGGAAACACTGGACGCCTGCGAGCTTCTGTTCTGCATCACCGAAAAGGGCTCCTGGAAGGTGTAGGTCACAGAGGACTCCATGTCGAAGGACACGGACACCTCTGCACACAGCGGGACACGGGGAAGAGAAAGGAAAAAGAGGTTTCAGTGCCGCGAGCTCTGTTACAACTGTTTTTGAAACGAGATTAAAAGACTAAAAGCCAGCTCATGGCCTCCAGAGGATGCAGGCCTCAGCACAACTGTGAATATAAACGTGTTAGGCGAGTGTTGAGCTGCTTTAGTTGAGAAGGAAAGGGGTCAAAAGGGTCAAAAGGGTCAAAAGGTAGGAAGTCGAAGTATGGCCCCATTGTATCACTGGCTTAAATGACACTGATACAGCAACACATTTACAATGACAGTGCCTAAGTAGTTAATAATAATAATAATAATAATAATAATAAACAATAAATAAAACAATAATTAAATAATAATAATAATAATAATAATATAGCACCTTTATAGACGGAGTTTACAAAGTGATTGGACATGCAAAATAATATAAAACAAATACATAAATAAAAAACACACAGTATGCAAAGGAATAGTGGAGGGAAGACGAATGATGATAAAAGACAAACCATTAAAATGAATAAAAACAATAAAAGAAAAGTCAATAAAGAAATAAAAGGCAAAAAATAAAGTACAATAAAGCAATAAAAAGATGACGTCTCATAAAAGACAATTACAGTGGGTATTAGGAAGTGATTTAGACCGAGCCAAAGCCAAGGGGTTCTTATGGAGAAAGCACAGTTGCATTTAGATTGAATTCAGTTCTTTAAAGGAACAGCCCAAGCTAAGGATCTGAAGCTGCAGACCGGCTCATTTAGGGTCAGCAATTTATCTTTGTAGCTTGAAGGCAGACCAAGCTGTGCTTTGAGTGTGATCAGTTACATCTTCAAACTAAGATGTATCATCTGTTAAAACCAGTGAGAAACTAAGTTGCTGCATTACATTATGAGTTATTTAGGCGAGGGAGTGACGTGTGTTGAAGCCAAAAGGGAATAAAAAAGGTAGTCAAGTCTTGAGAACATACTGTATGTGGTAATGGCTGAATGTATTACAGCACATACACTGATAGTCTCAATACAGATGCTGCATATCATTAGTGCTTACTAGAGTACTAACACGTCTAAACACTAAATAAAAAACTGAAAATAAAAGCGACAAATCTCCGTGTGAAAAGGCAGTTTAATCATACTTTTGCTGTAAATGTGAAGTTCTTTGATAATGTCAAAACACAGAGCTTTGAAAATCTGCCATCATAGCGCTGAAAGCATTTCTTTCAGAACTTCCTTTCACTTCCACAAGTCTAACTCCCAGAGGGACACGGATCAGAGGGAGAGTCTGTAACCTGCGTGACATATCTGATCGGCACAACAACAACACAACTAACCGTGGGATCCAAGTTGTAATAAAGCAGATATATCTTTGAACAGCAGTCGGATTATTTTCATTCTGGCATCACTGCCACTTTTATATTTTAAACTATGAGAAAGAGAAAACATTGTAAGCACTGCAGTGTGGTCTGTCACATTGGCAGCCAAATTTTCCATCTCGTGTCGCTCCGAATACGCCTTCAAAGTGTTCCTCCTCTGCGTGTGTGCACTGTTTGCTCACCCGGCTGCTCTGCTGGCTCTGGTGTGTGGGTGCCTCCGTTCTGCTCTCACATACCGCCCGAGATAATTTGCTCTAATGCATTTTAAATGTTCTCGGAGTCTGGAGCCAGGACAAGTATTAATTGCCCCTTGCATTACTTGCATTTTTATTGATGCGCTGTAATGGAATAACCTTGGCAATGATTGATTATTTATTTGTGGTAATCAACATTACCCTATTTAAAGAATTACATTAAGTGTGAAGCTTTTGTTGTCGATGGGCACTCACCTTGGTCGCAGGTGGTTCCACCGTAGGCCGACTGGGAGCAGTCGCACACGTAGCCGTTGCTTTTCTCGATGCACCGCCCTCGGTTGTGGCAGAGGCTGCTGGAGCCGCTGCAGTAACCGGGGCAACCTGAGGTCACCCCGGGGGTCAGCTTGGCCCTCTCCTCCAGATCGAAGCAGATGCCGTTGACCGTCAGAGTCCTGATGCAGCCCATGAAGCCTCTCTGCTGCGACGCCGTTCCTCCTGAGGTGGGAAGTAGTGGAGTACAAATACTTCGTTACTGTACTTAAAGGTCACCTATTATGCAAAATCCACTTTTTCATGTCTTTTATACATAAACATGTGTCCCCTCTGTGTAAGGAGATTCTGAAAGTTTCAGGAACAAAGACCCCCTCACTTTCTGTCCTGATCTATTTATATAAAAACCTGAGCTGATCAGATTTTTTTTGGCCACTTTATGATGTCATAAACGAAATTTTTTGTTGTGGTAACCGATTAGCCAAATCACCCAACTAGGGTTTAACCCCCCCCTTATCACCGAATCTCCCCTAGAGCGACCATTGTGTTATTTTTAACCCAATATCTCCTCATGCCCTTTCACACCCGAATCTTGTGTTATTTTATTTTATTGCTTTACACCTCATGCCCGTGGTCCTCCCCTCTGTTAGTGTTTCCTGTGTCTTGTGATTTATGGTGCCGTCGAATGTATGCTCACCTGTATGTCTGTTCTCTTCTCTCGCTCCCGGAGCGTGGGTTCCTAATCCGTTTCCTTGTGTGTTTATGCAGCCAAAACATTGCTCGGTTGAAGTCCAGATTCGTCTATCGTGCTTACGTGTGTGTTGTGTGGAGATTATCCTTCCCGATGAATACGTGTATAAAGGGAGTACGCAATTGCACACATAATGGTAAACGTCCTGAGTGCTCTGAAGTAATTTTTGTGAGAGGCAACCACACACTTACAAAAGAACACACTCTATTTAAAGTCAGGCCAAGACTAACCAGGCTTCTTGTGATTCTGTTGTATTTGATGCCCTTTGACTTTGACCATCGGTTCGCTGCTTATTGTAATTGGTGGAGAGCAGGCAGAGTTTGGTGTTTTGTATTATAGCAGCTTTCGGATGGAATCGTAATACATGGGCCTGCACGGCTTGCCATTGTTGCGACCATCACAAGTAGANNNATGTCCCTCCCTATCACATGCAATGTGTTGGAGCGATAGCCAATAGGAGTGCGAGTTGTTCTGAAACAAAGTGTCGATAATTAGAATGAATCTTTAGCTTTGGAAACGAGTCTCGAGCCCCCGCTCCTGCAGGACTTCAGAAACATGAGTCAGAGTTTTAGCATCCTACCAAAGAATTATGATTCATGAGATAAATACTTTTCAGATTTCCAATACTTTGTTATTCTACTCCCTCTCCTCACTGCAAAAATAATGTCGTTACACTTGATATCAGACCTCATAACTGAAGTCTTGTTTTTAGACAAGGCATCTTAAACATATTTTTAAGTCAAAGTCTCTTAAAAACATCTTATTTTAGAGGAACATCTCCGACTAACATCAGGAAACTCAAAATGTCTAAAACATTTCTGGCTTTTTTTTTTACAAATTCCATGATTCTGGTCAAATATTTTTTTAAATAAGTTTCCCCAGCTAAACACAAGATCTAATTTATCTAATTATCCCATCTTAACTTCAAGAACTCTCACCAAGCCATTTTGTACTTGTTCTATTGGCAGATGTGTTCCCCTATTAACAGAGAAAACACCTTGTTTTCATTATATATTGACTTGTTTTTGGAGCAGCATCTTTTACAGTGTTTTAAAAGCCGTTATTGTCCGTCGAAGTACCGGATGCTAACAGCTAACACCAACTAGCTCTCTTTTTTAATTCAAAAGCGATTTGTAGTTCACAATTTAGCATCATCAGGAAAACATAAGGTTGAAAGTGAGTTTACTTTTTGCGTTTGCATTTCAATTCTTCTTGAACCCCCGCACCTGCAGTACTGTGGAAAAACGATTCACTTCTTTCAGAATTATGGTCACGTACTATGTGAGTATTGTGCTAAGTGAGTATGATTCATGACGAGGGGAAGGTAGCAGCTCTTTATCTGGACCTGGACTGCGTTTAGGAGTTTTTTATCTGCAGCTTCAAACAAAGCCAGGCTTCCTGTCGGGCTTCAAGGGAAAGGAGGGAGTCCAGAATAATATTTAAAGTGCTGAGGCTGAATCCCTTTGAAGACGAGGGGTTTTCGACTCTCATCTGATCAAATGAGATGCACCGGGTGAAGCTGCGACATGGAGACGTTAGAGCTTTTAATCTGACGTGGACAAAAATTGTCTTAATCTCAATTTAACGAGAAATCAAGAAAAAAGTCCTCCTGTTTTTGCTAGTCAATTATCATAAATAACAGAGGAGGCTAATTCTGAGCGTTCAGTGGGGCTTTAAAAGAGACTGTGCTTTCTATTAAAGGCTGTCTGCAGGGCCGGCCCGTAGCACTGGCGCTATCGAGAGGCGAAGTCCCTCCCTTTCCGGGGGAGCTCCATGGGACCTTATTTCGGAAAAAGTATGAAGTCAATGAAGAGAGAAAGATTATCTTTCCATCCCGTTTGATCACGATAATTTTGCAACTAAAAAAAAAAAAAGTGTGGTAAAACTGTGAAGTAACACATGTTTTGTGTGAAACGCTCAATGAGCTACATCTCCCGTCTCGCACCACACACCAAGACGGCCGTCACGTTGGCACATTTAACTTCTTTCTTTCAGAATGAGGCGGAAAGTATTAAAAGAGGTGAAAATCAGTCCAAGTCTGGGCATGTTGAGAGCTGTACATACACACAAGGGGAGTTAGTCGGTTCATAAGAGCCAGCATGCGGGACCGGGATTCTGGGATTTGTAGTCTTTCTAGTTGCGTATTTTTCATAGTCCTATATTTCAACAGTTTTAAGACAAACTGACTTTTTTGACATGGAAATGATTTTTTAAGATTGACAAACATCATATGTGTAATTCGTGGCACAATTCAAACGGGATCGAAAGATATGTTTTCTCTCTCCATTGACTTCAATACATAATTTTTCCGAAATAAAGTCCCATGGGTCGGAAGAAGATGGGCGGGACTTCGCCTCTCTATTGCTCACGCAAGTTGTCGTTGTGCTATAACGTGGAATGAGAAGTTGCACCTTGTTTTTAAGGTTCACAAAACAAAAAGTGTTGGGAACTTCTGCCGTAAACTCAGTGTCAGATTCAGTGCTTAAATTGCAGCATAGGGCATGGTGCATTTCCCAATGTCTGATAACCATCTCCCCCTGGGACCAATGCCAGTTATATAATTGTCCTTCTAGTCACTTTTAAATAGCCGATTGCAGCTTGGTGGACGGTCCTCAAACATTAAGGACGGATCTTCACACGCCATAATTCAGGCTTTATTGTGTCCGCTGCACTTGATGAATTCATGTCTTTGACATTTGCAAGCATTAAGTTCTAAGGTTAAGTCAACATCAGTAAACCATTAAACAGTTTTCTGTTGCTTTAACCTGTTGCGTTAAGTGCCAAGTTTATTATTAGGCAGTGGCCTAATGTTTTTCTTGCACTGCCCAGAGATAATCAACTTTAGTCCGAAGCAACTGCGAGCATTAACTTTCATCCTCCTCTGTCTAAATAAATTAAACTGAACTAAATGTAAAGGATTTTTCTACTCATGGTCACAGATGTTAAAACTGCAAATACAATATTTTTAACATAATGATTATTTTAATTAGTTAAGCTCATCAAAGGGATCATCTGGTGATGCATGGTTCACTACCATACTGCTGTTGAATAGTCATTGCATGTCATTGCATGTCTTTGCCATTTCACAAAGGTCACAGTCACCTTCCCAGTGTATGAACACTACATTTTTATCGCTTCATTTTATCTGTGCACTGTACTCTGGAAAGTTGTGCTATTACTGTCAACACCATTGTTTATGGGAGATTTTTCAGGTCACCCTGCACATGATGACCTAGCTGTACTCCAGGAAAAGCTTAACTGACGTCTGTTAGTTTGTGAAAGCCGTATATTGTTGGGGATTGTTGGGGAGGCAGATTGGTGCAAAAATTGACAACAGGAAGTATCAGGAAAATGTTTCTTTCTGGCTCTTTAAGTTAGTTCTTTAATGGAGAAAGTCTTTATTTAGAGGCACGTTGCACTAAAAGGAGTGCTAAGACGTTGAATGTTACAGGGACTGTGAGAAATGCAAGGCAGATCCCATTCTAAACATAGAAAACGTAACTCTTTATTTCTTAGATTCTATGCCTAAAGTGTTGTGTTCTTCATACTATGTACACTTTGAATTTTTATTGATTATACATTTCGCAAAAAATATCACCTTGCTTACATTATTGCAACATATCCTAATATATTAAATCTTATCCACTGTATCACCATACATACACAGCTCTTATGGCAGCTCTTCAATAACAAACTAAAATGTTAAGATAAAATGTTGAAATGTAATTCAAGTAGGGCTGCTCGATTATGGGGGTCAATAATTGATATCACGATTATTAAAAACGATTATCCATTTACTTTGAAAAAATCCATTTATTAAAAAAAATGTGAACAGTATGTTTTTAACAGTTGATCACCCTAAACTTTAAGTATAATTCAACTGAAAAACCAATAAAAAATAATCGTTTTATTTCGATTATGTTGTTTTCTTAATCGTTGCAAGCCAAAATCGTAATTACGATTTAAAATACGATTAATTGAGCAGCCCTAAATTCAAGTTGAAGATATTTGAATTTAGGTATAAGCATACCCCTCTACACATTATCTAACCACCCATCATTTGCTTCATTGTTCTCCACTTGGCTTTTTGTTAAAAGTATCAAGAGTACTGACCATATACGCTATTGTTAGACTTACCGTTAGTCATAGAAGCCGGTCACTTTGCTCTCAGAGGACCTACTTATGCTCTGAACACAGCTGAAGTTAACACTCACTCATGCACACTAGATGCCTTGATCACCTAGGGCCAGAACCAGAGCCTGGGGGATTTTCTCCGTTGCTCAGTGACCTGTTGTGACCACCTGTTTCTGTAGCTCACCTTCCCCTCTTGTTTTTCTTTCAGTAACCATCGCTCTCCTGTCTACTGCAGACCAGATGTGGTGAAGTAAGTCAACTTAATAATTGTTGTTGTCTTGTAAATAACTAATTCATTCATTTATTATTGTAACACTTTGATTGGAAAATAAGGTTTCAATTTATTAACCGTTGTATTTGTTGTTGTCTCTGTCCTTCAGTATTCTGGACAGGACAATCCGTTCAGCAGTGGAGCAGCACCTCTTCAATGTTCACCCTGTAGAGGGTCAAAGTTCAGAGGGCAGCAAGTTAACGTGTCCATCGTCTCCAAGGGAGACACCGACTGCCCGTCAGAGACGTCGACACCAGAGAGAGCAGCAGGAGGAGGGGCTGAGACATAAAGAGAGAAACAGGTACAATATGTCCATCATCGTTCACGTTGGTATCTGATGGTACCAGCGTTGGATTAGTTGCGGTTTGTCTTAGGTAGCAACACGGCAATGTTCTTTTTTCAATGTTAATCAAAGTCACATTTTCCTTGATTCGAGTGCAGACAATTATTTCTTATGACTATATAACATACACTAGTACATTTTAAATTGTCTTATTTTGCAGACACATATATATATATATATTAGGGCTGTGCAATTAATCGTATTTTAATCGCAATTACGATTTTGGCCTGCCACAATTTCGAAAACAACATAATCGAAAAAAACTATTATTTTGCTTTGCTAGGTTGTGACAGTGCATGGCAACATATTTGATCTACCGGTAATTTATTTTAGTCCCATTTATTTTTATTTATCATATTTATATATGTCTAGTAGCTTGTTGAAGTGCGCTCCAAAATATTTGTTGATCTTGTTTATTGGTATTTATTATTTTGATATTATTTATTTAAATGTATCATTTATTTTTGTATTGTTTTTTCAGTTGAATTATACGTTCAGGGTAATCAACAGTTAAAAATATACTGTTCAAATTATTATTTGTATTTTTTTTAAAGTTCAATAAATGGATGTTTTCAAATTTATATTTAATAATCGTGATATCAATTATTGACCAAAATAATCGTAATTATGATTTTTGCCATAATCGCACAGCCCTAATATATATACTGTGTGTATGTATGTGTGTATATATATATACATTTGAAACGTGCATATTTTCAATGGCTTATGGTTTCTCCCTGTGGGTTTAATAAGGATTTTAATATCTAATTTTATTGAGTGTCTATTTTAGATTTGTGCACATGCCATTCATTGTAAATTCATGTCGTTTTTTATGGCTTTTGTTAATGTTATTGCTCACTATTGTGCCATTTGCTTAAGTTGGACGACAAGTGACAAGCAATTACAGGACACCAAATCCTACCATAAATAAAAGGTTGAGAACAGGTTTAAATATTGGTATTGCAACAGAAAACTCTAAGATGAATATTTGTAATATTGCTGTGCCAGTAAAGCACAATAATATGCCAGACTTAAAGCTGCTCTCGGTGACTGGCTGCTGTACTACTACTTCCATTCGGTGTTTTTGGTAAACATTTGTTACGGTTTCATTCTGCGGTAAGTTCGTCCACTGAGACATAGCACAGTCATAACAACTGTAGTCATTGCAGTGAGAGACACTAATCCTTGTTGATGGAGAAGTCTGAGGAATCAGTGAGGCATGGACTAGAGCAATGCATTTGTCCGAGGACGTCATAGAAAGTAAATAAGAGCGTGGTCTGTAACTTGACAGTCAATAGAATTAGCACTAAAGCTAAACAGCACGTGTAAATTACTAATCGGTATGACGATGGCATTTATTTTCTTTAAGCATTTGACCCGATGTCAAGCTGATAAAGACAGACCAAAGTATGCAACTGTGAGAGTGAGATGGAAAGCAGATGTCTCATTTCCTAAATGACTTCTATTCTGTCTGAGAGCAGAGCGGCGTCCAGCCAAGCAGACAAGGAGAACATCCCGTCGAGCGCAGAGAGCAGCACTGGCAGCGTGGGTGAGGACACTGGCAGCAGGGTGAACTCACAGGGAGGCCAGGGCGCTCACGCCGAGCGAACCCCAAAACCCAGGAAGTGGAAACACAGCCCGACCCTGGTGCAGCTCACCGACAACCAGGACGCCCAAGAAGTGAGTCATCACAGGCAGCATCTCTCTTTTTGTGTTGCTTTAATCTTTTCTGCCACTATTGAAGGTCAGTCTTAGGTGTAGGTCATTAGGCAACCAACTGAAAGAAAGCACGTTTCTTTCAGTGGTTTGAAGCACAGGGTGTCCGCGGGGTCTTAAAAAGTATTAAAAGTTGATAAATCAATTTAGCCAAAATTAAGACTATTAAAAAGTATTAAACGGCATTTTCCAAGGTATTACATTTTGTAGCTTGTTTTCAATAAGTATATCAATTGTCCAAAGAGGTTGTATTCTAAAGTCTGCCTGAATGTAATCATTGCGTAGGTGTGTAGTGTGATTCTGTGTAGTTTATTTATGGCATCCCGTTGGATTTGACGTCATCTGAACAGGACATCGCACGCTCACTGCTTGATAGCGCACGAAGGTCCGTTTACGCCGGTTGTTAAGCAACATCGTTATGGGGAAATGCAAGTTTGCGTCCAAATGTTTGGAAGATAAGGAGGGAGGACAATCAATACTGTATATAGTAAATGTGAAGTGTGTCGCCAATGTAACCGGTTAAAACTCAAAGTGGTGATGAGGTCTTAAAATGTATAGAAAGGGTCTTAATAAAGGTCTTAAAAGGTATTACATTTTACTTCAGGATTCCTGCATATACCCTGAAAATGTACATTTACAAAACCAAAGTTTTTATGGCACCCAATCAACCATTGGATCCCTAAACTGCTTCCAACCCAGCTGTGTTTATTGGAGATTTCCATCAATGCACCAC
>NW_011336470.1:222607-231248 GCF_000735185.1 Notothenia coriiceps | reverse complement strand
TCTGTGATTTGGCGCACAGTCTGTGACGTCACGGTATTGAAAATCATACCGACGGTATTTCCAAATACCCTGGTGTACCGTAATACCGTCATACCGCCCAAGCCTAATGGAGATCTAAATAACACACTACAGGAAAGGGAAAACCTCAGCATAGGGCCTCTTTAAAGAGTGTTCAATTGATATCTTTGTTGCATTTATCACCAACTCCACATATGAATATTCAGTAGCTTCACAATGTATTACGCAAGACAGTAAGGCTGCTAATTATTTATTTAAAAGCACTTTCCGTTTGTCTTTATTTGATTATAGTCAACCGTGATGGATAGTAGAAATTGAATTTCACTAAAGGATATTTCTCGGTCTGTGTAGATATACTGTAATTATACTGAAAGGCTGTATTAAATCAAGTCTTTGTGATAGTCACCCTGAACATATATAGGCAAGTTTGCAGAAAACAGGTTTGGAAATGGTTTTATATGCACACATGCAGTTATAGCAATTATTTTATGAATAAAGTACCTTGGTGGTCACATGAAAAATGCTTTTTAGAGATAGATTTATATGCGATTCCCGTCTGAGCATAATTTATTTATACTGTTTTTATTTCTCAGGGACAGTGGGTATTAAAAAGACATTACTGTAAATATGCCAGACTGTGCCAGGGGAGCTAGTTTTCATCTGTAGTCCCTGTTCAGGTGTAAAGTTGACGGCCTACAAATCTATAAACAAGAGTAGAACAAAAATCATAATGAAGGGCATATCAATTAAAGCAAAACACTGACAGACGTAAGCCCAACGCAGATTGGGCAGCAGTAAAAAGCAAATTATAGTTCAACAAAGCAAAACAAACAATTATGGAGCACTTTAAATTACAGAGCAGCTTCGCCAACATAGACAAAGAAAAGACCTATATGTGCAGCTGAGCAGCAGCACCGTGGTTAGTCAGGCAAAAGGGCAGCTGAGCAGAGTTGTGTATTGACATTTAACAAATGGTGAAGTAAACAAAACTAATGCTAATAGATCTGATGACTCGCAAGCCATGGTACCTAACATATACTTAAAGAGCCTGTGACAGCCTCCCAACAACTGTTGTGCAATGAAATATTGGGCTACTAGTTATCTCGAACCGTCAGTTTAAAAAAGAAGGTGCGATACCGTTCCGATAAATATCAATAATTTCGAACATCGCGGGGAAATTCCTTCGACTCATTTTGAAGTTTTGGGGGAAGCAGGAAGTGACGTCAATGCGGGAACGCTTCACTGTGCGGCGAGAGAGCCAAACACGGACAAAGTGTGTTGTCATGCGTAGAAATGGTGAATTACTGAGTTTAGGCACGTTAATAACGTTTTANTTTGACATGAATCTGTTGTGATTGGTCAACCACTTAGAGATGTCCCGCCCTCACGCTTCCATTAGCTAGCGCTCCAACACATTGTAACTGATAGGCTAATGGGCGGGACATCTCTAAGTGGTTGACCAATCACAACAGATTCATGTCAAAGTAGAGGCACAAACCACGATTATGAACCTGAAAATTATCATTATAAGTTCTCCCTAATATTCTCTAATCCAGTTGTTGCCACCAAGCCACATCTTCTTTAAATAGTGTTATTGAGATATACATTTATTTTTGGTTTTACAAGAAATACATTGAGAGAGGGGCAAATTGCATAATAGTGTTTTGTTTGTTTCATTAAATAAATGCCATTTTGTTGCAGCTATTATTAATATAGAGAGATTTTGTATTTTATAAAGCGGTCATTATTTTTTTAGCTTCTACTTTTCCAAACTACCACTCAGTTTTAAATTGGCAGGAAAAGCCTTTAAGCCATTGTCTTTGAAGAAGTGAAAAAATGTCACCTTCTTATGAAAACAATTAAATCTTCACCAAATGGCAGTGTGAGATCAACAGAGGTCATTGCTTCATTTCCATGTACCCTCCTTATGAATGATTTCTAAAAGTAAATTACCCATTGAGTGCACGAACTGGAGGCCTTCGGTATAAAAAGGAGAACACATGAAAAAAAACCTCCCTTTTTTAAATGGGGTCTGTCCCCTCCAGAGGGCTGGTGTATTATTAAGGAGACACATTAAAATGTCAGAGAAGGGAAAGGCTAGAGCAATGTGAGAGGAGAAAGAGAGCAGCCATGCTTCTGAATCAGAGCAATAATGAAAAAATAATAAAACACATTAGTTCTTCACAGTAGCTTACAGGGCAGGTTTGTGTATTTTTTTTTAGCATTATTGTTAGCTGTAATCACTTCCCCTCTCCATTTGAGCTGTGAAGAGACACCTTTGCAGTGTGACGAGATTGCAAAAGAGGGTGACATAAAAAACGTCTGTGCAGAAGTTCATTTGAAAGTTCAGCTTAAGCTAAGAGAAAACCTCTCCAGAAGCCTCAGCTGTTACTTTATTTTATTATTACTCTTTCAAAAGTACAAAAGACATTTGAGTTGAGCTTTGAGTCCTTTGAACTTTCCTTTAAAGCTGCACCAATCAATATTTGTATATATGAACAATTACAAATGTGAACTTTGTTGCTCCTGATGATAATCAAACAGGGAATTTTCACTGACTTGTGGCAATAATATCTTTCTGCTCTTTGCTTTGCTTTTAATTGCCCACACATTTTCTAACTTGCTATCTTTATTTTCAGCAACAGGCTATTAAAGCTTTCACTACTTTCAGACACAGTTTGCAACTAGCTTCTGAAAACAGAGAAGCATTGAATAAAGAATAAACAGATATTTGCAGTGCAGGCACACAAATGAGGCTAACATCGGATTCTTTTTACACACAGGCTAATCTTGAGACTGTTCTTTCAGACAATGGGACAAATCATCCACAATACAAGGTGATTATATTCCCACTCTTCTCTATTCGCGTAGAGTTATCCAACATTCTTATTAAGCATTCCTATAAATGTGTTCTGAAGGTTTTTACAGAGGGGTTTGTTCATGTATCATTCATAGCCTAATTTATAATGTACATTTATTCATAAAAACATGGCACAAAAGGATTTTCTGTAATGACTGTTGAGTATTTTCTGATTTATGGAATGGTTAAGCGATATCCAAAATTCCCATAGGTGAAATATCTTGAAACCCTATCCAACAAGATAATGCCTTATGTGAAAATGCAAAAATACAATTTAGAAACATTACAAAACAATTGTCTCATTATGAATAATCAACTGGGGAAGTTTAATGAGGCTATCTATTAGTCAAAGAGGCTGTTTTATGCTTTTTATGGTTTTCCAATTCCTGCAGTGTGCTATTAAGATTTGTGTGCATGTAAATGGTTTCTAAAGGCTAACATCTCAACGATCCCTTCAGAGGGAGTTTCTCACACTGCCCCCCCCCCTGCTGAAACGCCTCCGTTGTCTCCTTTGTTTACTTCCATAACATAGTGACATCACTATGAAACACTCGTGCTTCTATTGGCTAGCGCTCCAACACATTGCACATGATAGGCTAAGGGGCGTGACATCTCTAAGCGGTGGACCAATCACAACAGAGCCGGCCAGCTAACCAATCAGACCTCTGGTTTCAGACAGAGGGTGAAAAAAGGTGCTGCAGCACAGGCAGTGTGAGAAAGAGCTTTTTGAACATTAAGGAATGGAGACATGTCACAGTAGAGAAACTAAATACAAATATAAACCTGAACATGAGAATAATATCTCCTCTTTAAAATTGTTATGATTGCCACCAATAGTGCCTCCCCTTTAACGGAGGGATTACGTTCACCAGGCAGCCTTTATAATGGGATAATATGTCAAAGTGGTGTTTACATCTTTCTGCAATGACTGCAGGTTACAATGAATTACTATAATATGATAAAGCAGTGGAGGCATGTTCAGTCTGACAGCAAGCCTACCTACGAACAGCTGGCTGCTGAGACGCAAGCGGAGGTGTCCGTCAGCCGGAGCCTCCAGGAAGCGGGGGGGAAGCTGGTCGACCTGCAGCGACGCCTCCTTGGCGTTACGCTCTGCCCTCACGTAGTGCCACTGTCTGTCATTCAGGGGAAGGTGGGACTTCACGGACAGGATCGCTGGACCGTTTCCCACATCAAAGGAGAAAGTCACCACAGAGGGAGCTGGAGGGCCACACACACACACACACACACACACACACACACACACACACACACACACACACACACACACACACACACACACACACACACACACACACACACACACACACACACACACACACACACACACACACACACACACACACACACACACACACACACACACACACACACACAGGTCAGACTGAATGAGATATGAGTTTTTTATGTTCTTTTCTATCCTGCCTTTCTGATGCAATGCGATACAATGCTGCTGGGAAAACTTGATGACCTGAATAGATTTATGAGGGGGCTCATCTGACAGCACGTCAATATTTTACAATGTCTCTGATGCTGCAGCAATACATAATGGCTCCAAATATCCTGAGAAGTCCTCCCTTAGGTTTGTGAACAAAACACCGTAATCAACCATTTCAAATCTCTT
The DNA here is from genome assembly GCF_000735185.1 of Notothenia coriiceps. Classification (NCBI taxonomy): domain Eukaryota; kingdom Metazoa; phylum Chordata; class Actinopteri; order Perciformes; family Nototheniidae; genus Notothenia; species Notothenia coriiceps. Next base: position 226,728 of record NW_011336470.1, on the reverse strand, counting down.
TTAACAACTGCAATTATTAAGCTAATCCACTGCTGCTAACACTTCCTCTCTAAGGGCTGGATAAGTACTTAATACTGGACCGTTTCTGTGCTTATACTCTTTAAAGCTATACTGAAAACCTTTTAACTGCAGTGCATTTTCTTCACTGGTGGTCATGAACACGAGTCAATCTTTTTCCTAAATGTATCTGATTGGCAGCATTTGACTTCCTCTTTCGTCTGCAAGATCATTCTCATCTGTCTTGGGTGTTCATTAAGGATTTCAGCTTCGCAAAATGGGTAGTAAGGAAACGCTTTTAACGTCTCCTGTGACAGCATCACACAGCTGTTGACTGTGTCATTAGGATTACATCACGCTGTGCACACCTGACAGCCAGCTTCTAGGGGAAATTAAACTGTCAACTACAGTACAGCTAGCATTTCCATCTATGTGCTTTTCAAAATAAATCCCTGACAGGATCTTTTTGTGGGTGTCCTTCTGTTTGCATGCCCTTGTCATGTACTTCTCTTTCCCTACTTGTCTATTCTGGTCAGAACGTTGACTCACAGCTGAGCTCCACTCGGATGAAGTCCTTGAGGCCCTGGTTTTCCAGAAACACTCCTGAAGGCGCGCTGGTCTTGAAGTGGAAGGAGATATCAGAGGCGAGCTCGGCCTGCAGCGTGGGGAAGTAGAGGTAGGAGGACTCCTGGTAGAAGGACGCTGCGTTCCAAATAGACTCTGGAATGAAAAGAGAAGAAGAGTTGAGATAGGAAGATTTCTAACTTGGACAAAGTAACACATATTTTTAGTTCTCTTTTTTTTCCCCGTTTGCCTAATTTGCACCTTTTCATCAGTTTGAGAAAGATGAAACCTGAGGAAAGGGCGTTAATGAAACACGACATTTGATCTGTCACCAGTGTTTCCACAGTTGACTTCTGGTTTCAAACAGGAAAGCCTTTGGTGTCAGAATTCACACACTCTGAACACCCGCTGCCTGTGTCAAGCCCTCTAATACATTTTAATAAATGTATAACATCCTGACTCCAATTCATTTCCACTAAAAGGGCACCAGCATCATTCACAGCATTGCAGGAGATGTGGCAAACCACAAATAACATAATTGTTTGGAGCACTTTAACACATTTAACAAATGCTGTACTGTAGTTCCTGTTGTGAGACAGTCTTTGTATTTCACATTATATGCAGATTTCCTTTTCAGTAAGCCGTTTTATTTGGCGCATTAAAAATGTCCAGATCCTTTGTTAGGAGTGCTTATTGCTGGGGGATGCTGTGGTGCTGAGGTTAAATAATAAAGTCAAATAATACCATTAAAAGTAAATCAGTTCCTCGTATAAAAATGACTGAATTTTCTATTAAGTGAAAAAGGTTTATTTCAAGGGAATAACAAGGTCCGGAAACTACATGCAAATTACCAAAGCTATTACTTCTCTTAGCAAACTGTAATACAATTATTTGCACAATAGGAAACGTTTTTTCAGTAAATATTCATACATTCATAATAATATAGTTTAGCTTATGATAACAATGTCTAGAAATGGTTTAAAAGTGGGAAAGGGGAAACTAAATAGGTCACAACACAGGCAATATTCCTTATCTTCTGTGCAGACATATTTAATTTCTGCAGGAAACACTCTCTCCACTTGAATTTGAAATAAAATCATGGGGGTCTCTGAGCTACATTTGACTGCAGATGAGCTACTAAAAATTCCCTGCCCTTTGTCCACACCTCACTCTGGGACATTAAGCAGAAAATATCTACAACCTCTTTCATGTTCCCGTCCTGCTTTTCAGGCTCTTCTCCCCCCCCCGTGTCTCCCCTCATTTTTTGGACTCTTGCCTGGCTGCACAACATGAGTTTGTAAAGACAGATTTCACGAGGTGATAGTCCTCCCAGCCAGAGGTCTGACTTGTTATTTGTTTTAACTTTGTACTCATGGATAAACACATGAGGCGTGAAGGCATCCTCTCAGCTCTGATCAATCCTAAAAGTGGGAATCAAGGTTTCCATCTGCAGCCAAATCTGGCACAGTCGCTTCAACACTGAGGTGATCACCTACTGTCTCCATAACAACGCAGAGGCCCGATGTGGTACACAGCCTGCGAGCCCGTTCGGTTGGTGTCTCCGATGACTATCTGGCTCACTGGCAGGTGGTCTTTATAGGAGAGGATTCCTGTGTCATTAGCCCTGTGGCACACAAAACAGAAATAAATAAATAGTAACACGGCGCCCTGGGGGCGGATGACTTTCTGGGGACTCAGATAAAGGCATCCATTCCTCTGCATTAGCACAGAACGGAGAGTAAACACATTGAAAAAGGGGCAATCTATCACGGTGCAGACAGCTGCCTCTGGAAATATGCAAACTGAGCTGAATCGAGAGAAGCTTTGCATTGGATTAACACACAGTAAACAAAGAGCGTCTAATACACCACCACTACAATGCAGCCTTTGTCTTTTCCTTCAGGGCTTAAAAATATGATTAGATTGATCATGATTGTTATAATGTCTCTGAGCTGTAATTAATCAACTTGGGGTAAACAGTGGTATCAGATTGTTAAAGATTCTGCGTCAATTGATTCAAATGAACTTTAGAGGCAAATAGAAAACTGAATGTGGACTCTGAGATATTCTTGGTGCTCTGCGATGTAGTTTCATTCTCTCCTAATGGGTTTTTGTTGAATCCCTAATCGATAATTCGGCTTCTTAATCATAAGTAGTTCATCTGTGGGTTATCTCAGGGCTTCAGCTTATGGATGTCCCAGAGAGCGAGCGATTATGAGATAATTTACGCTATTATTCATCTGGGTTTTACTTCTCTCATGGTCTTGACCCATTTTCTTTTACATACAGTATTTGGACACTTACATACAGAAGGGAATCTTATTTTTAGATCAGGACAGAGCCTATACACTCAGCAGCGACTTTATTATGAACATCCAGGTTAAACTAAATCATTTCTAAAATAGATAATCCCTTCATTAATGTTCTAATCTTCAATTGTTGTCCCTAACAGAGGTTTATTTAACCGTGTGTTCATTGTGGAGGATGGAGGTTGTAGCAGTGCTGGAGTTTGACTAAGTACATTTACTCTTACTACTTTAAATGGTAAATGGACTGTACTTATGTAGCGCTTTATCCAGTCGTTAAGACCCCTCAAAGCGCTTTACATACTACATGTCATTCACCCATTCACACAGAGCAGTGTACCTTACTCTAGGACCTAACATTAACACAGAGCAGTGTACCTTACTCTAGGACCTAACGTTCACACAGAGCAGTGTACCTTACTCTAGGACCTAACATTCACACAGAGCAGTGTACCTTACTCTAGGACCTAACATTCACACACCGTTGGCCATGCCATCGGGAGCAACTCAGGGTTAAGTATCTTGCCCAAGGATACATCTAGAGATGTCCCGATCCGATCACGTGATCGGGGATCGGAGCCGATCACGTGATTTTCAAAAGATCGGAATCGGGAGAAAAAAAATCGGGGATCGGGATTTTTTAAATTTTTTTTTAAATACTTTTTTTTAAATTTCGTATTCAATGTTACAAAACTAAAATGACCATGTTCAAGTCTTAAAGTCATCCTGAGGCCTTAGCTCTGGTTTCAAATTACACAACATCGTGTATCATGTTTCTTTGGGGCTTGTTCTCATAGACCTGGTTGCTTATTTCTCTCAAATCTGGCAACAGAGTGGGCAGGGCGCAGTGTCTAATTGTAGCAGTAAGCTAACGAGTACTGAAAGCTTTATTTTGTTTTGATCCAATGCTGCACAACTGAACTGATCCAATGCTGCTGTGAAAAAAAGAAGCTATATCCATGTTGGATAGAATATCCAATTTAAATAAGAAAAAATAACCTTAACGGACAACTTGAATGCTTTTTTTTCTCTTAATACATTGCATAAAGATCGGATCGGGAAAAATCGGTATCGGCAAATTGTCAAAATCAAATGATCGGAATAGGATCGGGAGCAAAAAAAGGTGATCGGGACATCCCTAGATACATCGACATGTTGACTGCATGGGCTGAGATCGAACCCACAACCTTCTGGCTGAACGACGACCGCACTCCCTCACAGCCACAGTTACCCTATATCCACTTTACTAGAACT
>NW_011336470.1:220904-222578 GCF_000735185.1 Notothenia coriiceps | reverse complement strand
CACACACACATACACATTCATCTGCAGTGGGCAGCTTTCACACATTGACATGTGCACCTGAATATTGTACATAACATTAAAAAAAAACAATATCTGCCGGACGTGTGAGGAACAGATGACAAATTTAAGATCGACATTTAGTGCAGGTCAAATTAAATAAAACAGAATTTACCGTTCAGTATTGCCGACTCGAGTCTCGCCGGCTGTAATCCGCTTCTCTTTCACAAGTTTCTGCCTCGGTGTTCGATTGCCGGGCAGGAGGCTCGTACTGATAAGGCAAGATGCCTTGAAGTGAAAGGCTAGCTGGTTCACTCTCTACTTCTGTAACTGAACAGAAACACTGATCGCTATCGCTGTCTGAAGTTGTCGCGTTGCTTGCCATTTTAACTGATTTTATCAAATGGCAATATTTGCCACGTGAGTACCAAACTTCGGACCAAATCGTTTTTAACGTATATGTCATTTAATTATGACCAAACTTTTTTAAAAAAAGAAAAAAAATTATTCTGGTGATATCTAAACTACATGTTAAAAAACACCTGTGTTAGATGCATTACATGGCCTTTAAAACACATAAACCTTTGTGGACAAATCCAGCAACCAAACATTTTTTTAAAAAGGGGCAAAGGACATCAGTTGAGTAGGTAGTCCTTCAATGTTGCCCTAGACCAGAGGTATCAAACTCAATTTCCTCGCGGGCATTATTGTTGCACTCACAACTGTGGTTGTAACTATATAAATATACATATATAAATATATAATATATATATATAAAATAATGTATTATATTATTGCCTCTGAATTGGATTGTTATCGGATAGGGTAATAACTAACTACGTTTGAAAGCAGAAGTCCAGGGCAAATAATTGCAAGTCTCTTCAGTGCGCATGTCACAAAACGAGATGCATTGTGGGACATGTAGTCTATGGGCAACCTGCTTCTGTAAAGTGGCATGTAACCGTATAATAAACGTATTCTATTCTTTGAAAGCTCTTGCGGGCCTCATTAAATGAAGTCTCGGGCCGGATTTGGCCCCCGGGCCTTGAGTTTGACACCCCTGCCCTAGACACATTCATGTAAACAATGTTAAAATATTGTAGCCATAGAGCACAAACCACTCATGAGTGTGGTCTGAGTGACTGAAGCTTTCTACTTGTAAGCCGAATAGCCGATCACAAAGAAACTTGTTATTGCCTGGTCTGAATCTGAAACAGGTGAACATCAATGTCTATATGTTAGTTGAGGAATATGTGCTCGTAGATCTGTGACAACAGGATCTTGAATGTTGATTGAGTGAGCTGGTGCAGTATGTACTAATTCATGGAGGCGGTGGGGTTTAGAATGTTGAGTGACGTAAAAGCTACTTACGGGAAATGTCTAGTGTTGCACGCTCTCCGGGCCCTAATGCCACTCTGTATCCTCTGCGATTCATCATCACATGAAGTTATTTCACATGTAACAGCTGAAGGGACGCGATAAATCACAGTTTTTGGCTCGCTTCCGCAAAAATACACACGCACGCACACACACACACACACACACACACACACACACACACACACACACACACACACACACACACACACACACACACACACACACACACACACACACACACACACAAACCTGCAACTAATTATGCTTGCACTGTAATCTCACATTAACCTGCCAACA
>NW_011336470.1:213703-220874 GCF_000735185.1 Notothenia coriiceps | reverse complement strand
TGTAATACACACACCTGTAATACACACGCACGCACGCACGCACGCACGCACGCACGCACGCACACACACACACACACACACACACACACACACACACACAAACCTGCAACTAATTATGCTTGCACTGTAATCTCACATTAACCTGCCAACAACAACAACTTAGTATCATTAACAAAACAAGAGCTTTTGTAACGAAACTCAAGAGCAACCCTTCCTGTAAGCCGCCTGTGGCATTAATGATGTCGAGGAGCCCCTGTGTCTTGATCTGTCTTTTTCTAAAAATAGCTTGGTCCCACGCCCAGACACAGGAAATGGGACCCCATGGGCTTAGTGCTAAGTGAACCATGGACACGTTTTTAAAAACATGAGCCGCTGAATATGTTGTTTCCCCAAATCATTTACATTGCATTACAGTTTTATTACACATCTTTTAACGGAGGAAAATCAAAGTGTAGTGTACTCTGTTTTAGGGCTGCTCAATTAATCGTATTTTAATCGCGATTACGATTATGGCTTGCAACGATTACGAAAATAACGTAATCGAAATAAAACGATTTTTTAAAAATTATTATTATTACTTTTTTTTTTTTTTTTTGGGGGGGGTTTCAGTTGAATTATACTTAAAGTTCAAGGTAATCAACTGTTAAAAACATACTGTTCACATTTTTTTTCTCCAATAAATGGTCAATGAATAATCGCATTTCATAATCGCAATTACAATTATTGACCCAAATAATCGAGATTATAATTTTTGCCATAATCGAGCAGCCCTACTCTGTTTCTTATTGCACTATTTTATGTCTATATATATTTATATTGCATTGTTGGAGGAGCCATGCCATGTCTACACTGTCGCTACTGTGCATAAGACAATAAACCCTCTGAATATTTGAGAAAGTTTGAGATAGAAGCAGATAGAGGAGAAGTGGGGGGATGATGGGGAAACAGTGGGAGAAAAAAGAAAGGGGAAGTAATGAGGTGTCGGAGGAGTTGTTTCATGTCTGCTAAGAGAGAGAGAGAGAAGAAAAACCACCCTGTCAGCCTACGTGTGCATGCTCACGTTTGTTTTTTTATGTTCTCACCTCCGACCCTTCCTCCCTCCCTCCCTCCCATTCTTTTTCACTAACACCCATCCACCCCTCCCTTCTGGTCTTGCTGCTTTGAAACAAACATGTCCAGAGCGGCGCTAGGGTGGGGAATATATGCATGTCAGGCAAGAGAGAAAGCACGGAGGACTACTGTGGAGAGGGAACAAGTAAGGGAGGGGTGAGGTATTCCAGTTGGGGGGAAGACTGGGAGGAGCCAATCCACTCCTGCTGTCTCTACACACAGCCTGAGACAGATGGGCGGATGTTTTGACAGCAGAGGCAGCCAATCAGGAGCCGGGACCAGCCCCTCTCTTAGGGCAGGGCCAGCCTGTGGGAGTGCGCTGCTCAACTTAAAGAGTGTGTTCACAGGCTCGGCATCGTCGTTGAGCGCTCTTTTCTTCTTCTCTCATGGTTGTGCAGACGTTAAGGATGAAGATCCAGGAGTCGCCCGTCACTTGTGACACGGGAAGGGTCGGCGGGGGAGAGGTGCGAGCCTCTGACCCGGACTGCGAGAGCTGCGAGGACGTTCCCCGGCTGGACCTGACATCACTCACTGAAGAAAACCACTGGGGAGGTAAAGCTATGGGCTTTCAAACTGCTGGTTTAATGCTTAGGTTGTTCACTTTGTCTCTAAATACTATCTGGAACACACGCCTTTTCACACAAACATGCCTAAAGAAATGTGCTCCATGCCCTCCTCCCAGCACTGCACGCGGGGGTCTGGGCAGCAGCTGCACACCTCCTCCTCCTGATGCACCTCTTTCTGCGTCTACTGCTGGGTTTCATTGAAAAAGATCCTCTTAGGTTCTCGAGCCACTTATATCTGGCAGAGAAACACTCACTGGAGATGTGCTTGTCTGCCTGGTCAGAGAAGCAGCTCTGCAGACAGTCTGTTGTTTTGTTGCCTTTAAATTAGGCAACATGGGAACTTGTTTTTTTTCATCTCTTGGTGTAGCGAAGTTTAGAGCTCGTCCTGTGTTTTTCTTTTACCAGCATATAAATGATACGATGCAATTCCTGTAAGACTCAGCTGCTGCTGGAGTTCCCAGTCAGAAATTAATCATTAAATTGGAGTTGGATATTTGATAACACAGTACCAGTAGGAAGTTGGCTTGCATTCATAGCGTTTATTGATCGGGGTTATATTTTTCAGATGTGTGCTCCAGTCAGTTTATAATGACATTATGACTGCTCGCTTTGTTATTCCAGTAATAGTGGTGGGGATGTACATTTAATGGCAGCTTTGCAAAAGATCCAATTTTAAATGCGTTTAAAACAAGTATGTCGAATTTTTTCAATTAAGCTTGTTTTTTGCAGTTTCCTATATATTAGTCTTCAGCATTGCATTATTCCTCCTCCTCCTCTAAAGTTCTTCTGTAGGTGTTTGTTTACTCAGCGGGCTTGGTGTTTGTGCAGAAAGGAAATCATGCACAATCGCAGGGCACTGACAGTGTGATTGGTTTGTTAGGACGTTGCGACACAGCGGAGATGGGTGGAGGTATCTGAGCAGTGAAAGCAAAGCATTGAACTGTAAACTACAATGGTAACCAACAGGTTGACTTCTGCTGTTACACCCAGTTAAGGGGCGTGGTTGCTCATGTTTTGACATGTTTCCATTGTAAATGTGGGTCTTCACTCCCACCACCACCATTTCCTGGTTTATGTGGCACTTAAGAGCAAAACTGTTCCATACAATACATCGCTCAACTTCAGCAGCCTCGTGTTTGGAGCTCTCTAGTGGCCATATGTGAAATCGGAAAAACAACTGAGGGGTTGTTATTGTTGCTGTGCAGAATTTCAACACGAGGAAAAGAATGTCTAGAACTTGAATATTGTGCCTCAGCCAAGATGTTGCTTTAGTCTGTATAAAGGTGTGGTGTTAGTTTGATTCTCTCTCATTTGCTGTCTCTGATTGTGTTTGCTTGTCATTGAAATGCAATTGGCTTGAGGGAGAATGTAGCAGAGGGTAGTTTTGTGCAGGATGTTTAGGAAATGTACAATGCAGCTGTTTTTCACAATGAAACTAAGAATACATTAACTCATATTTTCTTCTTAATACTGACTTCATGGCAGCGAGTGCGCCACAGGGAGCCGCATGATTGGCTGTGACAGGCCGCTTACATCTTACAGTGTCTCCTTTTAAGTGCGTGAGAGTCAAACTGATCAGGTCCCTTGAAGCATGAGAGCAGGCAAGGCAGGCCATTGCACAAACAATTGTCTAAATTCTGTGAGCAAAGTTTAAATTGAGGTTTTTTTCGGTGTAGCTGGCATTCTTCACGAAGGAGTGCCAAAAGAGGGATTTATGTTCCGGCGAAACTAGCCAAGCTGAATAAGCATTTGATAAAGCTGCATAATGGTAGCAAGCACTGTTTGGGGATGTGTGCATATTATACAGAAGGTGTAATACTGTACAAATGGGCTTGCCGGCAGATGAGGGCATTAGGCCTTTGTCCCAGTACACCTTGTGCCAGTTCCTGACGTAGAGACCTGACAGTTGCCACTGCCGTGTCCTTGGTCGTCTGCCAGCAAGGATGGAAAGACATTAACGGACATCTTCAACAGGAAGAGACAAGACTCTGTAGCTCATATGTCTAAAGTGAACTAAGATTCAGGGTCAGGCTTTTTACTTTGGTTTCCCAAACGCACTGCAGCACGAAGGATGCATGCTGGTCCTTTCCTACTTCTGTTTCTTCACTTCTCTCCTCCCTTCTTCTCTTCTTCTGTCCTCTAGGTTCTCCATTATTTAACGCTCCTTTCCTTGATTTCAAAACCATTTTTCATCAGAGTTGTTGGGATGGTAAGTGCTATGTAACATCACCGTCAGCACTGACTTGCTTTGCTGCGATAATAACATAGCAAGAGCTGTCTGAGTGACCTTTCCTACTGCATGGCAACATGCTTGAATGATCTGGAACATTGTGGCCAAGCGTCTTACACACACACACACACACACACACACACACACACACACACACACACACACACACACACACACACACACACACACACACACACACACACACACACACACACACAGCAACCTTTAGTGAAATGGCAAGCTGGCATGTCGTTTGTTTCATTAGTGTAGTTAATCCTAAACCATCAGCGAGCGGTTGATTTAAAGGATTCATTTCAAATGCCATGCGGCCTCAGTGACCGGCTGAACTGCTCTGCTAGATAATAGATGTCAAAGAGGAGGACATTCAGCATTATTTAGTGTTTCACCTGCTGCTGTGAGCGGGCGCTAACATGCAACAGAGTTACTACTTGATAAACTGCACGTACCTAAAACTACAGGAGGACCCGCGGGACCAGAGCTGGAATTTGAGCTAAGTCCAAATCGTACGGCCCAACTTACCCCGGCTAAGACAAATATGCTTGTGCAGTTTTTGACTGGGCGTTCATATTTTCACGTGTGCTTTCTGACACTTTGAGTGTTTACTCTGACGGTTGGTTCCTTTCAGAGCTTGTTTTCTCTCCACCATCTCATCTCCCTGTGAACAACTCGTATCTTTCATATCTCCTGATGTTACAGGACTCGCCTTTTCCATGAAGTCTATGTTTTTGTTCCTGCTGAGTTTCATGTTTTCACTGAGTTTCTATAGAGATTTCCCTCCTTACTATAACAGTTGACTCTGAGATTTCTCTGTCTAGTCTTGTTCTCATGCTTGAACACTTACCAGGTTTACTGTATCTCTCACCATGCAGAGTGGAAACTAAAACTCTACAGGGGTCGCGCCCTGACATTGTCCCACAGAGAGCCAGGCTTTATTTATAGACCTGGGAATTGTCAGGGGTATCTGCATGGCTATTTTCAACCAACATAATTATTACCAGAGGGGTGACTGTGAACCAGGGGACTAACAGTAGTAGGGGGCGGGGGGGGGGGGTTGTTTCTCTCCCCAAGTTGCAAAACAACATCTGTGACTGTCGAGCCCCAGGGGAAGTTTTCTGTTCGGGGGAGAGAGAGAATCTTCATCATGTCCAGTGACTTTTACATCTCCTGAGAACATCCCAGAAAAATTAGCAGTGAGAGAAATAACATAAAGTGTTTGAAGAGAATACGTGCTGATCTCTGGGAAATTAACACATTGTTGGACTTTCTTAGAACACTTTTACCATATTGAATTTAACTTGCTCTAAAAAAAATACTGGTTTCATTTTTATACCCCCAATTATTATCTGTTACAAAATCATTTCAAACATTTCCTGACTTCAGCTTCTCAGTTTTTCTTATTGATTAAAGACAGTAAATAACTTTCGATTCTCCACTCTTGGTCAACAGCCAATAATCTCCCATTTAATTAAACAGCCATTCAAAATAACTTATCTATTCAGATGTGTTCGTTGTTGAAGCTCAACCTTTTCAATTAGAATGTAAAATTATTTTTAACTGTTTCAAAATGATAAACGATACGATAGCATTCTGGTTCAATATGCAGACCGCAGAAGCTACAGCGCTCTTTGGGGTGATATGATGAGTCAGCTTTAACTGTACTAAGACAAGCTTTCTGTCTGTCTGCTGGCAAGCATGCACCACATTAAAAACATCCCTGACTAACCTGTCCTTAGTTTGCATGGTGTTAAAAACAAAATGTTTGTTTCTGTGTTTCTCAGAACCAGTCCCAGCATACCCTCCTCTGCAGAGGGAGAGCATGGACCGTGAGGAAGCTCGACTGTCCCCTCACGCCGGGGGACGTCTGATCCGGCAGCTCCTGGAGGAGGACAGCGACCCGATGCTGTCGCCGCGCTTCTACGCCTACGGACACAGCCAGCAGTACCTGGACGACACGGAAGTGCCTCCCTCACCGCCCAACGCACACTCATTTGCCAGGTAAACACTTTTTTCAAATGCTTTTAATGGCGAGCAGTAAGAAGCTGTCCGTGAAATTAACAACACTTTTGTATTTCTCCAGTCGCAGACGGAGTTCCTCTCTTGGCTCCTGCGACGATGATAAAGAGGAGTTGACGTCCGCCCAGCTCTCAAAAAGGATCCACGTGCTGCGGAAGAAGATCCACAGATTTGATGAGAAGTTTGAAGACGAAAGAAAATATAGGGTAGGTACAGGAGTGATACTAATTTCATTTATCACATTGAAAACAATCAAATCTCACCCATAATACACTTTACGAGTCATAAACACTTTTATTGAATGTCTCTTATGAATTTTAAATTGATTCTAAATAAGTTATGAACAGAGAATAAAGGACTTTGTCGGGCGCTTTCTGTATCCAGCCCTCCCACAGTGATAAAGCCGGAAACCCAGAGGTGCTGCGATGGCTTAATGAACTGGCCAAGCTTCGTAAAGAGCTGAAAGGTAACAGAGGAATGAAAAACACTCCTGAACACACACGTTGGAGTAAAACCAAGAAAGCTCATTTAAATGTATTTCCTCTTTTCTTCAACAGAGAGCAAGCTGATGAAGTCTGAAGAGGACCTCCCGCCTCTGACCCGGCAGCGCAGCAACACTCTGCCCAAAAGCTTCGGCTCTCAGCTGGAGAAGAAGCCGCAGCAGGAGAAAGTACCGAAGCCTCCCGTGGAGAGCAGCCTGGAGACCATTTTGAAGAAGCTGCAGGAGAAGAGGGAGGAGGTGAACCGCCCCGAGGACATCAAGGTAAGAGCAAGGCCGCGGCGGATAAATAAAACATATACACACTTATACAGCTAATGGATGTGTCTTGTAAGAAAATCAAAATACATTTCAAATCAGGCAGACACAGAGTCAACCCCGGTCTCTTATTAAAATGTTTTGATGTTAAACAGGATATGACACGGGAGCAGATCGGAGCGGAGAAAGTCGCCCTGCAGAAAGCGCTCCTCTACTACGAGAGCATACACGGCCGACCAGTAAGTCCTCCCTCCAATACACACACACACACACACACACACACACACACACACACACACACACACACACACACACACACACACACACACACACACACTTTATATAAATACAGCAATTCTCAAAAGGTCAATCCAAGCTGTAGTTCAGATTAGGGCTGCTGCTCAATTAATCTTATTTTAATCGCGATTACGATTATGGATTGCAACGATTACGAAAAAAACGTACTCGAAATAA